>NC_052235.1:8668106-8969761 GCF_013401445.1 Tripterygium wilfordii | reverse complement strand
AATTAGAAAAAAAAAATCATGGTAATGAGAAGTGTCATTTAGGACTTCATGAAGCAGCAGATAAACCCAATTGGAATCAGATAAACAGAACTATAGAAGATACCAAGTGTAAAATGTCATTGAGAGAATAAGACAACTCACTGGTCGCGAAGAAACAGCCTGAGCAATTTTGATGTATGCCTACAGAAAATAGAATAATAGATAAAAAAAAATGAACATATTATTGAAGACCATAGTGCCTCAATATCATCTATATAAAGTGATCTTCTGCTAGCAAAAAGAAAATACCGTTTTGATACTATTACTAACTTTCTTCTTGTGAGTGAATGCCCATAGAATGTACCTTGGTACGCGAGTATTGTCCAGCAAAAATGATACTACTTAAATTTTCTCAAGTCCTTCAGAAAAAAAAAATCATTGGCAACTACATTTTGCCATGATTTCTATACCTGAATGAACAGTTTAGACATAAACCAAGAAAGTTTCGCTGATAAGCAAAATACCCATGCACATTCCCCGAGTCCAAAATCCTAAAGCTAATCAATATACTAGTGGAACACCTTAGGGAAAAATAATACTTGGATTTTGAAAGAATGATGAGCATGTGAAAGTGTTAATGCCCTAAGCTTAATAATACGACGTACCGGGCCAAGTTCTACTAATATTCTTCGAAGCTCCGCAGCTCTTATCTACAAGACAGCATATGAAAATTTGCTAGATATTATTCATATGTCAGTTGAAATTGAGATTCACAAGAGCTTTTAACATACAATTAAACTTCTGCATGAGAGAATGAATAACAACCTGAAGGATGGCAGTATTAGATTATTGAAAAACACAGTTGCAAAGGAAAAGATGGAACTACACCAATGAATGGGCATTGCATATGATACACTCAACAGGACTATTAAAGAAAACACATGCGAAAAAAAAAATGTACAAAATAGGAGGAGAATGCATAAACTGGAAGTAAATAGCATCATTGTCAACTCCTTTGTCTTTCATTTTGGGTCCCAAGTCCTAACCATCTCAGGACTAAGAAATACGTTTAGGCGTCCCATTTTTCCAATTTCTCATTTATCTACATAGAAGCTTCCATCGACCGCAACGATGATCAATTTTCAAACAGCACACTCAACCGCACACACTTCTAGCAAAGCTGAGAGACAGATACACAGGCTTCTGCAACATAACCATGTATATATATCAAAAGTAAACCTTCGATTAAATAAATATTCTGACCTCAAACATCTCCTCCGATTTCTCCATGAGGTTATCGATGTATCGCTGCCCAAACCATCTCCCAAATGTGGTGCCAATCTGGAAGAGCCGGCGAACCAGAACCAAAGGCTTCCTCCTATAAATTGCAGCGATCTTTTTGGGATCATATTCGGCGAGAGACTCAACCTCGCTGGCGCTGAGCTTGAATAGGTATCCGGATTTCTCGGTGAACGTGTCCACCTCACGTCCGGCGGCGGAGACGGAAAAGAGCGGTGGGCGGAGAGAGATTGTGAAGGATTTCGAGTGTTTTGGGAGAAAATTGGACTTGAAATTGGCGGGAAAGTAGTGGAGTAATGGTGAGGGAAGGAGTAACATGTTTTGAGTTTTTTTTTTGTTTATTCAGTTGTTTGTGACTTTGTGTGGATGGTGTAATGAATGAATAGTGCGAATTATGAACGAGTGGAGCTGTTGCAGTCCGTGTCTGTAATGAGAAACGTGTGTTTCGTGATCATCGCTTCAAGGTTTATCTCTTGATTCTTTTGTGTGCATCGAATACGAACGACTATTTGTCGACATGCCTAAATGTAAACCAGTAGTTTGGCTGCCATGTCCAAAAGAGAGAACATCAATTGGACCACCAAATGCATATGTAACAGATTGGATAAAATTATGTGAGCTCACGTAAAAGGATTTGTATTAAATCTTGCAAAAAAAAAACAGGTTTTAGCTAGGGGTGGTAAAATTTCGATTAAATCAAGTTTGAAAATAAGTTATACGTTCTAATTTACTTGTCGGGATTTAAACCAATCTATGTATAGTCAATTAAGTATGTCCAAAAGCCAATCCCGGTTAGGGTTCAGACATATAAATATTTTATAAACACGCGTTGTTATTCGACCCGGAACCGATTTTGTTTTGCCAGCCATAGTTTTAGGTCAAACTCTGTGCAAATTTTTTTAGATTCATTCTTTTGAGCAAGGCCTATAAATTGTATGGTGGATGTGCAGTAGGGAGATTCACGTAGCTGAAATTTATCATGTATGTATCCAATGTGGTGTTTAATAAGTTTCTCGTTAAGAAAATAAGATAAAAGTTTTGGATAATTAATTAGAGAATCAATAGAGCCTTTAGTGTATGGGCCAATTCATTGGCCATTGCCCAAAATAGACCGCTATAGGCTCATGGGTTGGCAGCATTTGGTCAAGTTGATCATCTGGACTTGACTCATAGTTTTTTTTTTTTTTGAAAGGTCTTAGACCTGAGGGCAAAGCCAACACAGAGAAAAAAACAACCGAACTCTTCTCTTCCCATTGGGAAGACGAAGCAAAACCGAACAACCAAAAATCAAACAGAGAAAGACAAGGAGAGAGAGTAAAGATCACTGCTCAGGGGAGTTCGTCTTAAAGCCCAAATTTCGATCCTTGTCCACCACTGAAAGTAGTTCAGGTGGGACCTCGTTGAGCCAAACATGGGCAGAAAGAGACCTAACACCTCCTTTCGCAAGAGAGTGAGCAAACTCATTAAGATCTCTTTGCACATACGACGCAATCCATGAAGAAAATCTCTGTAAAACCAATTTGATTTCCGCAACCATAGCACCCCAATTTGAAAGGTTCTCATTCCTAGGGGAGTATTCGATAGCCTTGATAATATTAGAAGTGCGCGTAACCTTCAAGATGGATAGCATGATAGCCAAGGTGATTAGCCGGTAGCAAAGATGAAAGAGTTGAGTATGCCTCTACTAGGGAAGGGGAGAGAACCACCGGACGCCATTCAAACAAAGCAGCAAGAGGAAAACCTTGATCATTTCTAAAAATACTGCTAAACCCTATTACGCTTAACACACAACACATCATCAAAATTAATCTTCACAACTCCCATGCTAGGAAAGCACCATCTTGACTTCAAGGAAGGAAACTCAAGAGAACAGGGCCCTCTCGCATCTGAGTGATTTGCTCTAACCAGCTGAATAGATTCACTGGCTGCCCTGACAATTTGGGAAGTATGCAAGGGTTGACCCCCATGTAGAATATAATTTCGACTGTGCCAAATCAATCAAAACAACACAGCCAAAGTGGAGAGGTAGGAGGAATCAAATTTATTCGAAATAGACCTCCAAACCTTTGAGAAGCAAGACCCCACCAATGTAAATTTTTGAATACTTTTGGAGTTGGCCTAGAGAACCTTGATTGCATGAGGGCAAAAGAAAAGGGTATGCATGATTGTTTCAGGACCTTGGTAACATAAAGGATATGTCTCTGATAAAGTAACCTTCTAATGATACAAGTTCGAGTATGTAGGAAGAATGTCATGCTCGAGGACAGACTACTTCCTAAAGAATAAGATTGGGCTCCTCCATATTAAATTGCTCCTTGATAAGACGACGATTCCACCACCCCAAATGATGATCTATAAGAAGATTAACAGTAGAATGCCTAGACAAGCCCCAATCCCTAAAATTGTCTTTAAAATTGAGAGGTCTAGAAGTCCACTTGTCTTCCTATATACAAATATTATTCCCAAACCCAACCCTCCAATGGAGGCCATCCTTAAGAAGGCTTCTAGCCGAGCATAAACTTTTCCACACAAAAGAGGAATTGGAGAGAGTATCAGCTTCTAAGAATGAATAGGATCTAAAATACTTAGCTTTAAGCACTCTAGATACAAGTGAATATGGATTTTGAATAATTCGCCAACCCTTTTAGCAAGCGGAGCTTCATTGAAGATACCAAACTCTCGAAAGCCTAGACCACCCTTCGTCTTGGCCTTACATAATAAGTCCCAAGGGAGTCAAGCAATCCCATTTCTCCTTTTTCTCCCCGCCACAAGAATTTCCGAATGATAGAATTTGGCTCATTACAAAGCCCTTTTGGAAATTGAAAGACTTGCATACTATAACTGGGGATCGCCAGCAAAATTGATTTTATAAGAGTCTCATGACCTGCATTAGAAAGAAAATGATTTGTCCAGTTTTGAGTCTTTCTCTGAACTTCGTCCGCAATATACTAAAGGGATTCAGATTTTGCTCTACCAATCATCGTCGGGAGTCCCAAGTACATCTCAAAAGCTTTGATCTCCTGAACTCAATTTTTCAAAGAATCATTCACCTCAAAAGTAGTGTACTTGCTGAAAAAAAGATAAGTTTTCTCTAAATTCAATTTTTGCCCTAAAACTACCTCGTACATAGCTAGAACAGAACTAACACACTCCCACACCGCTATAGAAGCCTTACAAAATAAAATACAGTTGTCGGCAAATAATGGATGAGCGACACGAATACATTCACCACCAAAAGGGATACCCTCCATCAAGCCTTGAGATTCAAGCAAAGCTAATCTTAAGCTGAGAGTCTTCGTACACAAAAGAAATAACAAAGGAGATGGGGGATCACCTTGCCTTAATCCCCGGTGAGGGATAACCATATCACTTAAAACATCATTAACTAGAACAAAATAGGATACGGATCGAATGCACTGCAAGATAAATCGAATCCAAGTCGGGCTAAAACCCATTTTCTCCATTACCTTCTCAACAAAATTCCACTCCACTCGATCATACGATTTGCTCATATCAAATTTGACTGCCATATAATCCTTGTTACTACGATGCTTAATCGCCATTCGAATGTAGAGCTTCATATGCCACAGTTATATCATCCATAATCAGTCTACCTGCAATGAATGATGATTGGTTACCCTTAATAATCTCGGGGAGGATTACATTCAACTGGTTAGCCAGGAGCTTAGCTACAATTTTATGCAACACATTACTTTCGCAAGGTGCTGAATTTTGGGGATCAATACTATAATCATTTGATTAATCTCGGGAGGAAGAAAGTCGCTACGCATAAAATCTTGGACTACAGTGAATAAGTCATCCCCCAAACTATCATAGTTTTTCTTGTGCAAGACCGAAGAAAACTCGTCCAGACCTTGGGCTTTATTAGAATCAATAGCCAAAACTGTATCGTACACTTCCTCTTTAGAACAACTATTACTCATAAAACAATTCATGCTATCTGTTACAACACACAGCATAACTGACAAAAAATTAACTACCTGGTTCCCCCCGCTGAAGATTGAAATAGAGAAGATAAATATTAGTGAAATGCTGATAGAATCTCTGGCTTTGAAGAATTGGTGACCCCACAAGGATCCTGGATGCTCTCCATAGAGACGGACCGATGCTTCTGTCGGATGCTATTATGAAAGAAACGTGAATTTCTATTGCCTTCATGCGACTATTTAATCTTCGATTGTTGATTCTCAAGAAAGACTTCAATGGCAGAGTGAATTCTTCTCAACTCTCATTGGTTAGAACCATTATCCCTAGCAACATTTAAAGCCAGACAATTTTACAGATGCGACAACTGTTGATTCTCATCTCTTTTATGCTTGGCAACACATTCTTGAATACTTCTTCTACAACATGAAAAAGACCTATTGTATCTCTGAATATATGGTCTATCAGAAAAAAAACGCCTAACTTGAACCCATTGCTACTAGATAACCCTCCTACAATCCTCATTTGTGCCCCACCAATTCACCTAACAAAAGCAAATTTATTTGCTAGGATGTCTGGACCTAGCTGACTCCAGAGACACAAGCATGCAGTAGTGATCTAAGGAGGAAGTAGTGATGTTCAAGACTTCAAATTTGTGAAAACAGTTCATCCAATCTACATTAGCCATGGTTCTATCTAGACGTTCCTTGATGAAATTAGACATATGAGCCCGTCTATTACTCCATGTGAATTTTTGACCTCTAAACCCAAGATCATATAAACCCACTACCAGAGAAGCTTGATTGAAGTATAGCATCGATTTACCTACTTTGGAGTTGCCTCCCACTTTCTCTCCCAAATTAGAAATTGCATTGAAATCACCTGCACAAAGCTAGGCTAGGTTTGAAAGGCTGCCATTTCAAAGCAAGTAAATTGAGCTCGCTGAAAAGAATAAGGATGGACATAAAAACCAGTGAAGATCCACGGAATATCAATACCAGAATAGACAATAGAAACTGAAATATGATACTAGGAATAGTTTTTCAACAAGATCTTGCACTCTGACTTCCAGAGAATGAGTAAACCCCCACGCTTTCCAATAGGGTCAACCGCAAAAGCACTATCAAAACCCAAACTAACTTGAAGACAATGAATCTGGGTCAAATTTTTTTATTTCAATAAGAAAACACACACTGGGTAACTTGATTTCACCAAATGGTGTAACTTCTGAATTGTAGGTTGGTTCCCAAACCCCCTACAATTCCAAACTAATATTTTCATATCGTCGGGCGGGGCTTTTCTATAGCCACTGCCTCGAAACTATCAACCGTGGTATCCCCCTTCACATAAATCTTTCCTTTCTTATTAACTACCCCCATCACTGTTAATGCATTAAGTTCCTTCCCAACAAACTTTCTTTTAACCGAAGTAGGAGATGGATTTGAAGCCACACCCTATGCCCTTGCTCGCCTCCTCCATTTTCTAGATACCATATTAGTATTTGTCTGGAAAAAATAGACACTCTCACTAGAATCCCTTCCTCATAGCCAAATTCAGACTTCGCTAAAGGAGAAAATTGTCTCCCAAATCCAATAAGACTAGTAGACATAACTTTGCTATCCATAACCAGAATTTTTCCGGATGAATTAGGAACTACCTTAGGGATCAACATTAAATGCACTATTTCACTCATACATCTTTCTACCTATTGAGACTCCCCCGAATCCTTAGGATTGTGTGAAGCATCCTCATCCAGAAAAGAATCTGAATCACCCTTGTGTCTCAACCGTTGATCACTGCTCCGAGATGATTGTTCCTTCGAATGTTTATGACTTTTCGATCCCTCACCATTCCTTTTGTTTGCAATATCAGCCCTAAGTCACACACCATACTGGTAATTTGTTGATGACCTTCCTAGATTATGCCCTATCTGTTGGAGAGTGTGCACTAAAGTCAATCATATGATGATTCTTTAGCACATTATATTATCATGAATATTTTATTAATAAAAGTTATTTTTTTTTGTTATTGCAATTATTTATATCTATGTAGTATGAATTATTGTAATAATGTCCCTAGAATATAATGTATATTCTTAATGTCCTTACCCAAATATTATTGTTAATAGGGACGATAATAATACGTAGAGGCTAATATGTGTTTGATTAATTATGATATTAAGTCAACACGTAGGTATATGAATTGGAGAATTTATGTACTGGATCGACCCACCATGAAATCATTACATGGAGCGTGTTATGGATGTCATAAATAATTTCATAGTGATGATGGTGTTTTGTAGTCCTTCGACCTGAGATCACCATTGTTCCCGACATGAGAAATTGTTCATTTTGACACTGTTAATCGTTGCCCTTAACAAGGTGGCTATAAAGGTGGTGATCGAGTGTACAATAAATTATGTAGAGGGATGTGAGTGATCAAGATGAAATTTTTCTTTCTCATAACACGAAATTGATATCTAAGGCCTCTTGATTGAATAGAGCTGATAAATGCATGGCCATACTCAAATGAGTTGATATAACGATATCAATGTCATTTGTTTCGGTTAGCTTATTCGAGAATCAGGAAACATTGATTGTGCTATACGAGGGTGACATATTCATGTCTCGTGTTCAATCAAGATATCGAGGATAAAAGGAATTTACAACACGGTAACATTAGTCGCGATAAAGGTTGAGTCGAAACATTGACTTTCTCGTAATTTGGGTAGCAATGATATGTTGCTAAACATCGCTCGCTGCTTGTAATTCTAAACTAGGATTTTATAATTACTACCAACATTACGGGAACCTACAGGGTCGCACACTAAGAATGGTAAACAATACGAAACGTAAAATTCATGAGATGAATTTCATATTTAATGTGAGCATTTTTCGGTCCTAGTTGGACTAGGATATTTTGACTTTGATATTAAGTAATTAAAAAAAACCAAGAGAAGTATTTGAGTAGGACTCAAACATTTTGAAATTCTATTTGATCTCATTTTCATCAAGAACGAAGATGAACCTTGTGTATATAAGAAGTTCAGTGGGAGTACCATTATATTCCTAGTGTTGTATGTAGATGATATACTGCTCATTGGGAATGATATTCCAACCTTACAATATGTTTAGTTTTGGTTAGGGAATTGTTTTTCGATGAAGGACATAGGTGAGGCTACCTATATTTTAGGTATCAAGATCTATAGAGATAGATCAAGGAGATTGTTGGGCCTCAGTCAAAGTACATACATTGACAAAGTGTTAAATCGGTTTGACATGCAAGAATCCAAGAGAGGACTTCTCCCCATGTCACATGGCATTACTCTCTCAAATGACATGTGTCCTAAGACACAAGATGAGAGAGAACGCATGAGTAAGATACCCTACGCGTCAACTATAGGGTATATCATGTATGTCATGGTATGTACACGTCCTGATGTCTCGTATGCAATTAGTGTAACGAGTAGGTACCAAGGAAATCCTGGTGAATGTCATTGGATGGCCGTTAAGACAATTCTTAAGTACTTGAGAAGGACTAAGGATATGTTTTTGGTTTATGGAGGTGAGGAAGAGCTCAATGTAAAGGGTTACACTGATGCCAGCTTCCAGTTCGACAAGGACAACTTCCGATCACAGTCAGGATATGTGTTTTGCCTAAATGGTGGTGCTGTGAGCTGGAAGAGTTCAAAACAGGAGACAATAGCTGACTCTACAACAGAGTCTGAGTATATAGCAGCTTTCGATACAGCAAAGGAGGCTGTTTGGATCAAAAAGTTCATAGCTAAACTAGAGGTTGTTCCTAGCATTGCGGATCCGATTGAGCTATATTGTGACAACAATGGAGCAATAGCACAGGCTAAGGAACCCCGATCTCACCAACGATCCAAACATGTACTTCGACGATTCCATCTTATTCGAGAGATCATTAATCGAAGAAATGTGAAGATATGCAGAGTTTCCACAAACGAAAATATTGCCGACCCACTGACCAAGCCTCTGACACAGCAGAAGCATGATCAACACAACAATTCACTAGGTATTAGATACATGAGTGATTGGCTTTAGTGCAAGTGGGAGTTTGTTGGAGAGTGTGCACTAAAGTCAATCATCTGATGATTCTTTAGCACATTATATTATCATAAATATTTTATTAATAAAAGTTATTTTTTTTTGTTATTGCAATTATTTATATCTGTGTAGTATGAATTATTGTAGTAATGTCCATAGAATATAATGTATATTCTTAAATGTCCTTACCCAAATATTATTGTTAATAGGGACGACAATAATACGTAGAGACTAATATGTGTTTGATTAATTATGATATTAAGTCAACACGTAGGTACATGAATTGGAGAATTTATGTACTGGACCGACCCACCGTGAAATCATTACATAAAGTGTGTTATGGATGTCATAAATAATTTCATAGTGATGATGATATTTTGTAGTTTTTCGACCTGAGATCACCATTGTTCTCGACATGAGAAATTATTCATTTTGACACTGTTAAACGTTGCCCTTAACAAGGTGGTGATCGAGTGTACAATAAATTATGTAGAGGGATGTGAGTGATCAAGATGGAATTTGTCCTTCTCATAACACGGGATTGATATCTTAGGCCTCTTGATTGAATAGAGCTGATAAATGCATGGTCATGGTCAAATGAGTGATATAATGATATCAATGTCATTTGTTTCGGTTAGCTTATTCGGGAATCAGGAAACATTGATTGTGCTATACGAGGGTGACATATCAATGTCTCGTGTTCAATCAAGATATCGAGGATAAAAGGAATTTACAACACGGTAACATTAGTCGCGGTAAAGGTTGAGTCGAAACATTGACTTTCTCGTAATTTGGGTAGCAGTGATATGTTGCTAGACATCGCTCACTGCTTGTAATTCTAAAATAGGATTTTATAATTACTACCAACATTACGGGAACCTACAGGGTCGCACACTAAGAATGGTAAGAAATACGGAATGTAAAATTCATGAGATGAATTTCATATTTAATGTGAGCGTTTTTTCGGTCCTAATTGGACTAGGATATTTTGACTTTGATATTAAGTAATTAAAAAAAACCAAGAGAAGTGTTTGAGTAGGACTCAAACATTTTGGAATTCTATTTGATCTCATTTTCTTCATGTATGTGTATATATATATATATATATATAGATAAACACAAAAAAAAAGGTTTTGAACGTGTATATATATATATATGTTTACAGATATATATATATATATATATATATATATATATATAAGTTATACGTGAGTCTTTCAAGAGGAAGGCTGAGAGTCTTTCGAAAGGTCTCTCCAATTTTACTCACTATACTGATTCACGCTGTTGAATCGGATTTGAAGACGGCGGGCTCATTTCGGTCTAGCAACCGGAGGGCTTGTGAGTTTCGTTCGTGGACGTGAGATGTACACGAAGATTGCATCGTTCGTGTGGATACCATAGAGGCACGATCAGAAAGTTCGTGTTCGTTGTATGCTTCGACAATACGAAAGACGCGTTACAAGGGTAACTATTCTAAACCCATAATCGAATGCTGGTTTTAAACAGATCCTCATATTAGGAATCGAAAATTTTTATTATTCCGCTGCTTGATCGTTGTTCGATTCCTATCACTATCAATTCCCCAAAAGAGCAATCCTTTTCAGAATGTCTAATCCTTCCACACTCAAAGCAAAAGTTCGTAAGTCTCTCGTATATGAATGGAAGCCAGATCTTTGATCTCTCCATAGTTAACATCATACCCTTCTTTAAAGGATGTGTGATATCCAACCTAATACGGACCCGTAAGAATTCCTCCTCACCAGACCCCGATTCTCTAATATCCACCGCCAAGACCTCGCTTACTTTGGCTCCGACCAACCTCCCTACCTCCTCTGTAAAACCCCCTAATGACAAATTGGTGCAAAAGATGGCTTTAGTTTCAGTGGACCAACTAAGGGGCCCATGCCCGTGCAACTAGACATTCAACACAACCTTGAAGAATTAAAGGCAGGAGACACGGAGCTGATGGTGGCTGAAATCTAGCATTGATAAGGGCAACCGAGTCAATGAATAAAAGTGTTCACATCATGTGTTCACATGTGATCTTTTATTATTTAAGTATTCTATTTCCTTTGAATAGGCAGCTCATTTTTGTTTCGCATGAAAGAAGAAAACCAATATTCTGGAGTGATTCCATAATAGAAAGAAAACGAGAGTGATTCTCACCGTGCTTGTCTTGTGTTCTAGTTTCAAGTGTTATTCTTGATCTAGTTTGCATCAACTTGGTATCAGAGGAAACATCATGCCTACACGTAACGGCAAGGACTACGCTGCCACGGACTTTGATTCAACAGATCCCATCCAACAAAATGAACTCATGACTGTCTTGGCTCAACAGCTTCCAGCCATGACGCAAGCTCTCCAGCAAATCCCGGACATGGCTCAACAAATAACTAAGCTGACGGAGCAAGTGAATCAATTAGCTGGAGCAACGAGTTCCCCAACTCAGAGGAGTGGTAAGAAGGTGGTCCAAGAGATTGAAGAGGAGGCTGGTGATGAATATGCTGAAGGTGTTCATGGTCAACACTCTAAACCACGTAATTCCTATACTCAGCGTACTGGTGAACGAAGTCGAGCTTTTCGACATGAGCCCAAACCTGAATACTTTCGCCACAATTGTAGGCAATATGGCCATTTTGATCAAACAGATCAAGTAATGAGACAAATCAAAGCTGATGTTCCGGAGTTTGATGGCAACCAAGAACTCCATGAGGTGATGGACTGGTTGGCTAAGGTGGAGAATTTCTTTGACTGGGTAGGCATGAATCAAGAGCAGAAGGTCCGCTTTATTCGTATGAAATTCAAAGGTCAAGCATGCGTGTGGTGGCAAAGTTTGGAAGAACAGAGATACCATTCGCGATTACCATCAATTATGGACTGGAGAGAAATGAAGGGATACATCATGGAAGAATACCTCCCACACAATTACAAAGAGATAGTGTTTCGAGAATTACTATCTTTGGAGCAGGAAAGCAAATCAGTCCGGGAATTTAACAACAAATTTCATGAATTGATTGTCCGATCTCGGGTGATAGAAGATCCGCAACAATCCTTGGCCAGGTACAAGAGAGGACTACGAGAGGAGATCAGTAGGGAGTTAGAGACTACTAAGTTGGAGAATGTCAGAGAGGCCTTTCAATTAGCCCTCAAGATAGAAAGTCGTCTGAAGAGCCAGTATAACAAGCGTTACCAACCCAGTAGTCTGGATTACAAGAGTTCTCGAGCAGTTACAAATTCCTTACCCACCCAAGGCAATATGGCGGCACGGACGGAAACTGGCACCAACACAACTACACCTACTCTTCAACGAGGGAAGGAACCTGGAGGTCCCAAGTGTTATAAATGTGGCACTTTTGGTCATTATGCGTATGTGTGTCCTGGAAGAGGAAGGAAAATTGCCTTAATGTGTGAAGGAGATGAACTGGAGATTGCAAGTGAGGAAGCACACACGGCAGTAAACACGGAGGTCATTGATGAAGTATTGGAACCCTCAGAATTGCCTATGTGTGTGATACGACAAATTCTCACAGGACAAATGGTAGAACCATCAGCAGACGAATGGCTACGGACTAGCATTTTTCGTACCCGTTTCGAGAAGGATGGCAAAGCTTTGGAAGTCATCATTGACGGAGGGAGTAGTATGAATGTTATCTCTAAAGACATGGTGGAGCGCAATGGGTTGATTACAGAGAAGCATACAAAACCATATCTCGTGGGGTGGATTGACGACACCACCATCCCGTGAAACAGAGATGTCTGTTATCTTTTTCATTAGGAACCAACTACAAAGATTCGGCGTGGTGCGATGTTATACCAATGAAAGCATGTCATTTACTACTGGGTCGTCCTTGGCTATTTGACAGAGATGTGCTCCACCACGCACGAGCAAATACCTATTCTTTCAAGTATAGAGGGCACAATATCATTTTGCGTCCAATGAAGCCAAGTGGGGGAGAGTTTTTTAAAAATTCCACATTAGCCACAACACTATCTCTTCGGCAATTTCAATTGTCCAGCAAGGAGTCCCAAATTATCTTCCTACTTGTGGCTCATGAGACCAATATGGACTCTAACAACACGGAGGCACCCGAGGTAACATCTCTACTACAAGAGTTTCATGCTATTTTTCCTAATGAACTACCTTCCACATTACCTCCAATACGTGGGATTGAACATGCAATTGATCTCATACCGGGTGCAACTCTGCCCAACCTCCCTCATTACCGAATGAGTCCCATGGAGCATGACGAACTCCAGAGGCAAGTTCATGATCTTTTACAAAAAGGATTTCTAAGAGAAAGTATGAGCCCATGCTCAGTACCGGCTCTTTTGACACCCAAAAAAGACGGCACCTGGCGCATGTGCGTGGACAGCCGCGCCATCAATAACGGTGAAGTATCGATTTCCAATACCGCGCCTTGATGATTTATTAGATCAGTTAAAAAGTGTTGTATTATTTTCTAAAATTGATTTGCGTAGCGGCTACCATCAAGTTCGGATTCGTGATGGGGATGAATGGAAAACAGCATTTAAGACTCGAGATGGGTTGTATGAGTGGTGTGTTATGCCATTCGGTCTTTCAAATGCCCCAAGTACGTTCATGAGGTTGATGAACCATGTACTTCGGAAACTAGTTGGCAAATTTGTAGTGGTTTATTTTGATGATATCCTAGTATTCAGCCAGAGGACCGAAGACCATCTGTACCACTTGCGTGAAGTCTTTCAAGTGTTGAAGGATGCACAGTTGTACGTGAATAAAGCCAAATGTGCCTTTTTACAATCACAAGTTCAATTTTTGGGCTATATTATATCTGACAGGGGATTAAGCATGGATCCTAACAAAGTGCAAGCCATCTCTGATTGGCCAACTCCTTGCAATATATTTGAAGTGCGCGGATTTCATGGACTCGCATCCTTCTACCGCCGATTTATCCGGGGGTTCAGTACCATCATGGCACCAATAACAGACTGTTTGAAAGCCACTACTTTCTTATGGACGACCGAGGCAAATGAAGCATTCCAATTGTTGAAGAAAACTCTTACCACAGCACCGGTATTACGTTTATCGGATTTTAACAAAATCTTTGAGTTATCTTGTGATGCTTCGCAGGTGGGAATAGGAGGAGTCCTAAGTCAAGAAGGAAAACCCGAGGCGTATCACAGCGAGAAGCTCAATGAAGCACGACGACGGTATTCTGCCTATGATTTAGAGCTATATGCGGTGGTCCAAATGGTGAAGCATTGGAGGCCATATTTATTGCATAATGAGTTTATCCTCGTGACGGACCATGACTCTTTGCGGCATTTGAATTCACAGCAAAAGCTTAACTTTCGCCATGCAAGATGGGTTGCAGTACTGCAGCAATTTACTTTCACCATTCGGCATCGCAAGGGAACGGAGAACAAAGTGGCAGATGCGCTCAGCCGACGAGCACATCTTCTTACCAATCTAGAGGTAAGTGTGGTCGGGTTTGAGTGTGTGCGTGAACAATATGCAGGAGATGAAGAGTTCACAAATGTTTGGCAAAGGTTGACTATTGGTGGAACAAATCAGGACAGTCCTTACAATCTCTTTGATGGTTATTTGTTCAAAGGAGTGCAACTTTGTCTGCCTCAAGGATCCCTACGGGACTTAGTTATTATTGAGATTCATTCTGGTGGATTAGGTGGCCACTTTGGAAGGGAGAAGACTTTACAAATGGTGATTGAAAGGTTCTATTGGTCCAAGTTGCGACGTGATGTTCACCGAATTGTAGATCATTGCCAAATCTGTCAATTCAGCAAAGGTTCTCGACGGAATACCGGTCTTTATACACCCCTGCCGATCCCAGAGAGCCCATGGGAAGAAATCACCCTTGACTTTGTACTGGGTTTACCAAAGACAGTAAGGAAGCATGATGCTGTATTGGTGGTGGTTGATAGATTCTCGAGAATGGCCCATTTCATCCCATGTCACAAGACAAATGATGCCTCACATGTGGCAGCCATTTTTCTTCGTGAAGTTGTGCGATTGCATGGAGTTCCACAATCCCTTACAGCTGACCGAGACTCACGATTCATCAGCCATTTTTGGCGATCTTTATGGGCCAAATTAGGCGCTAAACTCCAATATTCGACCGCATTCCATCCCAAAACGGACGGCCTGACAGAAGTGACAAATCGGAGTCTTGGAAACCTTCTCCGATGTTTGGTGAAAGACCATGCAACAACATGGGATCAGTTGTTACCACAAGCCGAATTTGCATTCAATTCCTCGGTTAATCGGAACACAGGACGAAGCCCTTTTGAAATAGTGTTGGGCAAGCAACCTAAAGCACCAATCGACCTGATTCCACTCCCATTACCACCCCATAGTAGTGCCGAAGCTGTGGACACCGTGGAGCGGCTGCAATGACTTCACCAAGAGGTTCGCAAACGGATTGCCGTACAAAATGACCTCTACCGCCACACAGCAAACAAGCATCGTCGTGATGAAACTTTTGATGTAGGTGACATGGTTTTGGTTCGGCTTAGGCCTGAGAGATTCCCACCTGGTGCTTATCATAAACTACATGATAGAAGAATCGGTCCATTCCAGGTGGTACAGCGTATTGGCTCCAACGCTTATCGAGTATTGTTGCCACCAAACATTAGACTGCATCCCGTATTCAATGTAGCTGATTTAATCAAGTACAATGAAGACCCTGCCCCAAGTAGTGAAAGAACTGAAATATCAACTCCCAACGTGCCTCCCATACCAGCAACGAATGAGAAAGTGGATCACATTATAGACCATCAATTTGTCTCTATGAGGCGGGGAGGGTATCACAAATTTCTTGTCCATTGGGTGGGCAAACCAGAATCTGACAATTCATGGATAAATGCGGAAGAATTAGCCCAATTGAATCCCATTCTGCTTGAAAACTACTGCCAGCATCATTCGACGGAGTCGAATTTCTTAGTGAAGGAGGGAATTGGTGCAAAAGATGGCTTTAGTTTCAGTGGACCAACTAAGGGGCCCATGCCCGTGCAACTAGACATTCAACACAACCTTGAAGAATTAAAGGCAGGAGACACGGAGCTGATGGTGGCTGAAATCTAGCATTGATAAGGGCAACCGAGTCAATGAATAAAAGTGTTCACATGTGATCTTTTATTATTTAAGTATTCTATTTCCTTTGAATAGGCAGCTCATTTTTGTTTCGCATGAAAGAAGAAAACCAATATTCTGGAGTGATTCCATAATAGAAAGAAAACGAGAGTGATTCTCACCGTGCTTGTCTTGTGTTCTAGTTTCAAGTGTGATTCTTGATCTAGTTTGCATCACAAATCGTGCAACCTCACCTAGATGGAAACATATTTGACCTCTATGTGCTTGACTCAAATCAGGGGATCAAACGCTGCTAAGGCGAAAAGATGGTTATCAAAGCTCCATGGTTCCCTGTTGAGAATCCTGTTCTTTGCCAGAACCAACCCAAATTCCAGAAAGAACTTATTTTCACCCAAATTTTTGAACTCCCGTATCTCTTTTTTCCACATATTCATTAGAGTATTTTTCAAAGCATCAGTATTAGAGGGCCTTGTGTTGAAAATTTGGCCAATTAAGCACCGATCCTCCTTGGTCTTCCCAGTAGCAGCTTGATTCTCGCCTATACCACCCCACCCACTTCCTCTTCAGTAAGGATCAATTTCTCGAACAAATCCTCCATGGGGAAAAGACCCAAAAGAACAACCAGACCTCCCTACCTAGATATAATATCAATTGACAACCAGAACTTGCCAAACCAAGACACTCTCCCTAGCAAGCCTTTGAAACCTTAGAAAATGGTTACCTGCCGCCCCATTTTAGATAGAAAAACAAAGGTTACGAGAGCGACTGGACTTGGCTCATAGTTGTTTCTCATGGAATGTTTCTTTTTCTTATGTCAAAAACAAATAAAACAAAATTCAGATAAAATTATTATCCTATTAATATGATTAAAATATTGTTTGAAATAACGTGAATAATTTGTTTCTTATATCAAAAAAAAGAAAATAAAACGATTATCCTATTATTAATTTTATTTGAAATTTTGAATAACAATGTTTGAAATATCGTGAATAAATTCATACATTGTCTGCTCGTGATCAGGTGACTAACTAAAAGAGATCTGTGGTTTTCACAATTCGTTTAAAATTATAGAGTTTATAATTTAAATCCATTGGTTTGAAAGGTGTAGCACATCACACCACATTTTGGTTTTCTATTTTTAAAACTTGTCAAATATTTTCTTCATTATTAAATGTGAATGATAAATTTTTAGGAAATTGTGTAACCCCACTTCAATTGAAAGCTATCCCCAAAATTTACTTTGTTGCACGGAAAGATTTCTCGGTGCGCCTACTCTTTCATAAGTTCCATTAAAAATAATAATAATTGAAATTGAGGTAGTAAAGACTAAAGAGATTGAAATTGTTTAGGTGTTTCACTTAAAAAGTCTGGGTAAAAAATACCACATCGGTTGTTATAAGTGTGTAGTATATAAATCTAGTAAACCAAATACTTTTTGCCCTTAGGGGTGGTGTTTGGTTAGCTAGAGTTATATATGTGTGTGTATTTATATTCAAAAAAAAAAGGCTAAAGAGAGTTTTTTTGTTGTTAAGGTGTCCGTTTGATAAAGCGGTTATATTGATTTTCAATACTAACAGAAAAGCTGTGGAAAAAAAAAAACTAAACTTAAAGTTCCATTCAATGCTGTGAGGTGTTTGGCGAACTAAAAATTTGACGCTAGCTGAAAACTGTGGAGTAAAATATTATTTTAGATTTTATAATATTATAAATTAAAATTTTATAATAATTTGTTTAAAAAAATTAGTCTAATAAGTATAATTTATTATTAAAATTAATTTTAATGTTAAATATAAAATTAAAAATTTGTGTAACATTCACGTAATTTTTATAAAATGTAAAATGATCCTTTATAAGAAATTCAATATAAAAATGATTTTTTTTAAATAATAAATGTTATAGAGGTGGGCCCACATTCTTTAAAAAAAGAAAAAAACATTAACAATAATGATTACAAGCGAGCCTTCGTCAGTTTAATTTTTTTAAAAAAAAAAAGAAGCAAAGGTCTTAAATGCCCAAAAAATAGCTCCTAATGGGGGATAGGGGGGCTGGAATTGCTTTACTGAAATTGTGTGTAATTAATTAAATATCAGCCATTAGATGAAATTGATGGCTGAGATTTAATATCATTAAATAAATCTCTTAAACTAGGCTAGGGTTCTCTCTTACTTCATCTCTCCCAAAATTAGTTCTCCACCAACGAAGGGACACAACTAGCGACTACGACCACCCTCACCAGCGACGACAACCATTAGAGTGCCATTGATTTTGTTCTGAAGTTCTGTCCAATTGTATTAGATCTCCTTTTGTTCGACGAAGGGTTTGTTTGTGAATCATATTTGGGCAGCTAGACTTTGCGTGCTTTACCGCGTCGACTACTTAACTTCTTTACCAGATTACCTTTTGTGGGAATTGAATCGGATGACGGTGGTAGCTCTAGGCAATATGGAGCCAGATTCCCTTCCCTTATACTTGGTAGTTCTCTCTCTCACTAGGTTATTTGTGTTTTTCTTTCCGGGACCATTGTTCACGGACTTGAAGTTTTTATTAAATTGACTTCACTAACTGACATGAGTTGGCATCTCTTAATACCATTAGATGACATGAGCGGATGAGATATAAAACATTTCATTTAATTTCAGAAAAAGCAATTCCAGCCCCCCCTATCCCCCTAATGGGAGCTTTTTGGGAACAGATCCGCTGGCATATAATATGCCAACGGATCTATTGGCATTTGTGCACCGTTTGATGCAATGGAGCCGCAAGTCAAACGGAGCCAAAACCCAAAAATGAATTATGCTTTTATAAATAATACAAATAACACACACACGCAAATATAATAAAAGGCAACTAAACCAGTAACCTTGAAAACAAAATATGCTTCAATTTCAATTTGTCATGCTTTATCTTATTTTCGAACGTGAGAGATTCTTTTTTTTTTTTAATTGAAGATTTTTTTTCTTTTTTAAGATAAGCATTGTGGCCTTGTGGGTGGGAAATGACGTACATGATATACAACCACACAAATGCGTACGGCCACGTGGCAAACAAGTTGACACGCGTCTCAATCACTTTCCACGTGGCATGCACCCGGGACTGCTTTTTGGGTACATGATGCTTCACAGACGATTGACAAGCTAGCTAGCGCAACTGTTTTTTCGTCAAGAGTGAAGAGACATATAGAAACAAAAGGAAAAAGCAAATATGGTGGGATCTTCGGTGGGTCCATGGCGTGGTGAAGTGGATGGAGAGTCGTGGTTTTTCACTTCACCCTATTCGTCTGATATGTGGGATTCGTCTTCCTACGGCGGGGGTCAAAATGGTGTGCATGGTAGTGATGAAGCAACTGCTATTGCTCATGCCCACGTCAACTGGCGCGAAACCCCCCGCGCTTATCTCTTTCATGCCGAACTTCCTGGTAATCTTCATTTCAACTACATCTCCTATTACTTCCACAAAAAATAATGAACAAGGATTTTTCACAAGTTACTATAAAATATACATCATGAGAATCACGAATACGAGTAGCTCATATGACATTGATCATGTATATGATATTTCATAGAATTTTCAAGATCGAGCTTCCCCATCCCCTTCTCATTTATTTTAAAAAATAAAATATCCTGGCTATTTATTTTTTTTAACCGAAAACGTTATGGTAACCTTTATCCTTAATTTGGACATCCAACTTTATTCAATTTGGGTCGTCATATTCACACATATATAAATTTATCACACCTCTCAAAGGTCCACGAGAATATTACTCAGCAAAAATTGAATTTGGGAGAAAAAAGAATTCAGAACCTCCCGGATTCATACAATTTAGTCTCATTCATACAATTTAGTCTCAGATTGTGTCTTTTTTTCCCAACCTTTGTTTTTCAATTTTGAGTTTGTTTCTTTTTTTTTTTTTTTTTTTTATTTCCTGCATGACCTTGTTAAGCTATCAGTTATTGGCTTTGAATAAATTTTCTTTTATTAGTCAATTACTATTCTTTTGGGACGAAAATAACATAAATATGTGCAGTAATAAAGTGAAGGACGCAGCAGCAATAAGGTGCTTAGTAGGGTTATGTGCCCTAATGTCCCCTGTTTGTGAGTTAGCGAGGATTGTACTGACTAAACTGCGTAGTGTTATGCAGAGGCGAGGAAAGAGGACGTGAAGGTGGAGGTGAAAGATAACTTACTCAAGATACGCGGGCAGAGGACGGTGGAGAGAGAGGAGAGGTGTACGGGGCACCGCATTGAGAGACGATGCGGCAGTTTTGTGAGACTCTTCAGGCTCCCTGAGAATATTAACCTGGATGAGATCAAGTGTGGTATTGAGCATGGATTGCTTACCGTGATTGTTCCAAAGGAGGAGGAGGTGGAGCAGCAAAGAACTCGAACGAATGTTAGAATCAGTGGCGGAACCAGGATTTTGATTTACCCTAGGCTGAACTTAAAAGTGGCGGGGAGGATTTACATACGGCTCCAGTAATATAGCCTAGATCTTTTTTTTTGATAAGCCACTAATGTATTAATATATAACAAATTGAAACTCTAAAAGTTGTAGTGTACAACAAAATAAAAACCTCATTTAGAGCTAGCCTCGTGTTTGTCTACAGCCAACACAAGCCGAGAACTCAAATACTCTCAAGCTGTACCTTATAACCTTAAGAGAATAGACACATGATGAGCTTGATAAACTTTAGAACCCAAATAGAACACAGAAATGAAGTGAAGAATTAGCAGCATCTATCACTCAATAGCACAAGACAATCCACAAGACATGAACCAACCAAGAACCCTCAAATTCATGTCATAAAAAGAATTCCAGAGCAAGCTAATCCAGAAGACAAGAACCAACCAAGATAACTAGATCTACATCACTTGCAAGATAGGCAAGTTCTTGTGAGACACTTGCAAGATCAATAACCTGCAAGGGACATGTTTCAAGATGTAAAAATAAGAGCATGCTATTAAAAATGTGCAGGGAGACACTATAATAATTAACTACCAGCTCAAATACTAGCAAAATGACACTTACTAGAAAAATGTGACTCTTTGATCCTTTGAAGAAGCAAAGGTATATATTATTGAATTTGTATCGATAGTTTCTGCAATTTCTCTTTCAATGAAGACAACCAATGAATCGTTCAAATACTCATTTTCCATCTTGTTACAAAGATCACTTTTGATGAATTTCATAGCTAAAAATGCATGTTCTATAGTTCCCGTAGAAACAGGAATAGTCAAAATGAGACGAATCAACCTGTTGATTAAATTATAAGACCCTGCCTTGTTTGTTTCTACTAACCCATGACACAATTATGAAATTGTTGACATATTCTGAAACTTCTCGTGGCAAACCACATCAAGTCGATAATGATCTAACTGACATTTCAAAAGATATTGTCTTGTCCGCTAAAGTCAGTTGGATAAAACTTCTCGGCAAGTAAAAGAATGCGATCAGGATCAAAAGCTTTGAAGTTGTCCCTAGGATCTAAAGCAGAGCTGAGCATAAGTAGTTCCATTGATTCTTCATTGAATCTAATACGTAACTCATCCAATATATAATCAACCATAGCTTTGAAGATGTCAATGCAATAGTGATGCTCAACTGTGATATCATCATTCTATTGGCAATAACGTCCTATAGCTCCTTTGTACCGAGTGCTCATATCAGGTATATCGATATCAAACTTCAAGCAAATTGATTTCATATGCCCAAGGAGATGATCAAAACCTTCTTCTTGCAGTGTTCGAAGTAATTCTTTTGTCGTTGAGACCAAATTCACTGCATTCAAAATATCCAAAGATTTTTGCTGCAAAGTTCGACAAAGCATATCTGAAATCCCCATAATCTTGTGCATAAGATGCAATATGAATATAAAATCAAAGGACTTCATCAACATTAAACAACCACCAGCTTCCCCACAAATTTTATTTGTAGCTCCTTCTTTAACCAAAGATCGAAGCACAATAATAGTTGCACCATACATATCTATCAAACTACAAATGGAGTCAAAATGTGAGCTCTATCGAGTAGTGCCAGATTTATGCAAAGTACCAATATGATTAGCCCCTTTACTGGTCTCACGTTCACCACTAGCTATGTCACATTCAATCTCAGAAGCTTAGCTAGATCGTAACTCGGTATGCCGTTTAGGAGAAGTGCTAACAAGATTGACAATGCAAGTCAATTTTGAAAATAATAGCCAAACTAAAATCTCTTTCTCGACAATTGCAACTAAAGCAAGTTGTAGACAATGAGCAAAACAATGAACATAGTATGCATACTCGCAGTCACTGCGAAATAAAGCTTGTAATCCGTTCCATGCACCATGCATGTTGCTGGCACCATCATATCCCTGACCTCGTAAATCTCGGATGCGCAAATTGTGTCGAGTGACAACTTGCGATATTTGATTCTTTAGAGTTAAAGCACAAGTATCTTCAACATGCACAATTTCAAAAAAATCGTTCTTGCAAGTATCCGTGAATATCCACAAATCTCAGAACAATCGCCATTTGTTCTCTATTCGATGCATCCTTTGCTTCATCAACCAAAATACAAAACCTTGCATTCCCAACTTCCTCACGAATTTTGTTTCTCACTTTTGTGGATAGGATATGCAAAATATCCTTTTGGATCAAGTGAGACGTATATTTTGCATTTCCCGGAGCTTCTTCTAAGACAACATCATCAATCTCAACATTCAGCTTTCCTATCAAACTAATCAACTCAACTAGATTACCACGGTTCTTTGACGTTAAAGATTTATCATGACCTCTCAAAGCGCAATCCTTGTAAAGTAAGCCATCGAACACTATAAATGGTAGTCTTAAGACACAAATGATTTTTCTTAACATTTTCCAAACTTTGAACATTTATGACTTTATCGATATGCTGAGATATATTCTTCAACGCCTCAACATTTCTCACTGCATTATTGTGTAGGGAAGTAGGACCTCCCATATGTGCTAAGAATACACATATGGCCCTATTGTTCACTCTTTTCCAACTAGTGAAACCATTAATGATAAAAGCAGAATGTAAAGGTTCGCGATCTTGAAAAACAAAGCACGGAAAGCAAAATGCTGCATCCTTTGAAATAGAGTACTCTAACCATGGAAATTTTATGAACCAACTTTGTTGAAATCTTCGGTTTTGATCTCCACTTTTAGCCCTCGGATACTTGGCCAAGACAGGTTGATTTGGTCCCCATTTGACATAAGCACGTCTAACTTCATCTTTATTATAAACCGGATGAATCCATATTGGAATACCTAGTGCAGGATCTCGTTCAAGATCATTCTCATCAAATGAAATCCTTTGAACCTTGGCTTGAGGTTGAGGTTCTGTAGTAATCATAGGAATATCGACACTTGTTGATGCTTCTATTTGAATTGGAGGATCGATAGTAGATTTTGATCCCGAAGATGTTCCAATTGTTGATGTTTCTTCTCCACTTTTCTTGTTGAAGAAGGAGATAATAGTTTTCCCTTTTTTCCGTCCTCGATTTTCCATCCTAATAAAATAGAAAGTAACAAGAAACTAGTAAACAACCATTGTGATTCTGTGAATTAAAAAGAGCCCAAAGACTGCCAAGGATTGCATTTGATAAGAATGATCTTGAAACAACCATTGTGATTCTGTGAAATAAAGACCTAATTATCATATTCAACTTTCAAGCCAGGCGAAACGAGTTACAGAGTATACCAGTATTTAGAAATCAGTGAGGGGTTGAGGTGAGGGTAGTACCTGCTCCTAGAGACAAAGTCGGAGATTGGAAGAAAAGAAGACACTGGACGGCTGGAACCTGGACTCTGGAGAATCACAGAAGCTGGATGGTTGGAGCTTGGCCCTGGAGAATCACAGACGTTGGACGGCTGGTCCTAGACATAGAGTCGAAGAAACTAAGACGGCCTTCTCGTTGTCTCGATGAGAGTTGAGAAAATGATGAATTGACGATGGTGTGGTGAATGAGAACCAAATCAACCTGTCTTGAGCCAGCCCACCTTAGTGGCATAGTGTCTAGGTTAGTGGGCTTAAGTATATTTACTAATTTTTTTTATTTTTTTTCACACGGGCTCAAGCCCACCGTAGCCCAACCGTAGATCCGCCCGTGGTTAGAATATAGATCACTGACTAGATTCCATGGAGGGTCGCCTGCGTGATAATGGGTAGTAGTACACTAGTACTAGTGGTTTTGTTTGTAGCAGATTTAATGTTTTGGTGTGGTATACGTTTTACTATCTAATCAATAAAAATAGTTGATTACAAAATTTAATAAGATTTTCTTAATTATTTTTCTTTATTGAGATTGAAATCTTTATTGTCCAGACCAAGTGAAGCACTAATAGGAACTAAACATTAATGCTCATGTACTTGCAATTGGTGCAAAGCTCATTTCAAAATGACTAGAGATGTAGTAGGAGGAGAAAATAGGAGGATCAAAGTTTAGAGGACCTTATCTAGGTATGTCCACTTTTCTTTAGTCCAGCTGTGGTCATATTGGATTGATTGTGGTCACAATTTTGGAAGATCTATCATATTTTAGATCGAGTTTTTTTTCAAGATTAACACATTTGAAAATTTTAAATATCAAAATAACATATTTTTTATTTAACAATATGACATAATGCGCTAGTCTCACTAGCCCATTATGCGAAACGGGCTACTAAGAGAGGAGCATTTCAACAATTTTTTAAATTTATTTCCTTTTCTTATTTTTCTAGTCAATTTTATAAACATTTAAATTTTTATTTTTCTATTCAATTTTAAAAATTATATTTAAAATAACTACTAATAGATAAGATTAAAATTTTTAATTTAATTTTAATCAATTAAATCTCTGTTAACCTTTTTTAATTCTTTAGTAAAATAATCAATCTCATCATAAAGATAATAACAATTTTAGCATTTATCCTATGATAAAAATATTAAGAAAAATATAATTCCTAAATTCTGTAAATAATTTTTTTTGTAATTAATCTTTTATAGTTAACAGTTTTGTGTTTTATATAATTATATAAAAAATTAATTGAACTAATAATTATTTAAAAATAAATGGACCCTAATATCAATTAATTGATAATAATAACAACATGCGAATGGTTAAAATTAAAAAATTAGAATAAATCATGTTACAACTATTCACAAATTAATAATATTAATAATAAAATAATATAGATAATATCTACGGGGTGCATTTTTTTTCTTACTTTCGATATGATTTCATTGAAAATATGGATAATATCTAAAAATACATTTGAAAATTAGAACAATGAAATACACGATTGGGAGTAGCGCATTTCAAACTTGAATTTGAATGCACTATTGTTAGTAGCATATTTTATTTACACATAATACGGTACTATGGACATTTTTGGGTTTAAATTTTCTTTCACCCGATATTGATTTTTGTAATTAAAATGGACTAAGCTCATTTACCACCAAAAGTAAGAAACCATATTTAAACACCATAATTATTGACCACCAAAAGTTAAAGATTAGTTATCAAAAATAGATGCCTGACAGAAAAATGGTAAGAGATCTCTGCCTTGTTTTCGATAAATAGTGTGCTTTTGTTCTCATCAATCATGGCCATTGAATTTTGATGAAAATTCAAAAAAGAGATTGAAGCGAGGCTTAAGGCACGACTCATTTGGGCCCAAGCTTGGCCTTGATTGTCATTTTTGTACCAAGTCTAGCCCAAGTTCAGGCCCCAAGCTTGGCACGAAGCCCAAATAATCAATCAGGGCTTGGGTCCTTAATTTCTGGGCGGAGTTGGCCCGGCTCAATGCCTAGGCCTAACTTGAATGTCACCCTGTAATTAAATAAATATTACGTAAAAACCATGTTGTTGGTCCCGACTTCAATTCCGTTTTAGGGTTTGAATTCGGCATCTCTCCCTCTTCTTACCCCTCTCCCTCGCTCTGTTGTCTCGCTTTGCTCCGTCGAGTGCCACCGCGGTCAACGTACTCCCCCGAGTAAGATAAACTGTGAGATAAAGAAGTTATGGTTAGTGAATACTTCCCGCACCACTTTTTCATTCTTTCTTTGTCACAATTCCCCTATTGTTTTCTGGTGATGAAAAATACTTATTTGTGAAAATTTGCAGGAGATCTCTGAAGAGTTAGATGCACCAGAAGTTAAGAAATTTTTGAGAGGCAAAGCTCCTAATTTGGAGGTAATATATATACTTGCTTGTATTGTTGTATTTGTAATTGGCAACGTATTATTTATTATTGTGCTTCTAATCTGCTGAATATTACAGGTTTTACAAGACAAAAAATTGAAGGGTCAACTCTCTGTTAGAGAAGAATTCTATGGAATCTCTGCCAAAGCCGCTGCAAAGGCTGCCAAGGTACTTGGGTTCGCATTTCAGCATTTGATTTTACTTAGCTGTAAGATCTTCAGCTACAGTGTCGGGTGTATGGACTTTGTTATTTGCTTTTATACCCGCACACAGGATTTTGACATGCCTGGATACATTATATTTGACCATTATTTTAATCTGTGTGATACAAATTGCAGTGGCTTATGCCTAGTGAGGGAGGATTTCTGGAGGCTGAAGGTCTAGAAAAGACATGGAGAATCAAACAAGAAGCGATAGCTAAGGAAGTAGATGTCTTGAGCTCCAGGAATCAATATGATATAGTCTTACCAGGTACATCGCCACTGTCTTTTTCTTTTTCCTTTTCTTTTCTAGTTGTTAATAATCTGAATTTGTAAAATTGTTTTCTTCAAGGCGGTCAGCTTTTGTATGTCCCGTGGTGGCAACTTAGGTTCATCAGTAATTAAGGTATATGACATCAATAATTAAGTTAAGCACAAAGGAAAAGTGGAGATATATTTAAAGAATTGCTATTATACTGGTTATGTTTATATATGGGTTTGGTGACATGCATTGAAGTGATTGTGGGGCTGTTTTGCAGTAGTGGTAGCTTTCGTTGTTTAAATTTGGATGAGAATCAATGTGGATATGACACTAGATAGATATTACCAAATACCAACTATGTAGTTCCTGAAGGACATAATTTGTTGTAGTCTATCAGATATTTAATCTGACGAGAGCATGGTGTTAGCTAGGTTTGTAGATAAAATTTTTTCAGTTACTCATAAACCGTTTTTCAATGTGCAGATCTTGGTCCTTACACCGTTGATTTTACCTCCAGTGGCCGGTATATGGCAGTTGCTGGACGGAAAGGACACCTGGCTATTGTTGACATGCAGAATATGAACCTGATAAGAGAGATGCAGGTATGCTCTCTTCTGTCTGTTGTAAAAACTGGCTGGAGCATATTGAGATGGAACCATGTTTGAGATGAGATCATTTATCTTTTGTTGGCATGATGAGTGCGAAGGTAGTTTTATGTAGCTATGTCATCTTAATTTTCTTATCTTGTTGATTTTTCATGATAAATACAACACTTTAAAATCTATCCTTTTAGAAAGTATTGTCAAGAGGAATATATTATTGTGAAGGTTTCTTTGGTATTCTGACTATTTTATTGAGTAAAATTGAAGGTTTGCTAAACACACTTAATATTTGTGAATATATGCATGGCCGAACCTCAGCTTTGAGAATAGTTATGGCTTAGTAAGCATATCTATTGGACTGAAAAGTGCTAGAATTTCTTGGGATTTGTATGTCCAGTTACTAGCATTTTTAGGCGGTCATACCATAGTATGTGGTTGGAGGAATCTGATTGTGGCACTGGCTAATCCATTTATTGCATGAGAAGTCCAAACTTTTTGTCAGAATTTTGGATCTGTTTTCAATTGATGAATTCAATTTCATGGCCTGCTGACCGTTTTGAGGATCAACATGGCCTGGAAACAGCCTCGCACAGTGGAAGTAAGGTCTATGTACATCTTTCTTGTCCCCGACCCTGCCCACTGCAGGAGCCTTGTGCACGGGAGTGGCTTACCTTAGAAATGTGACTTTCTAGTTTATTTGAGAGAAAAGGTATGGGGTGATATACAAAAGATTTTGAATGTACTTTCTACCACTTGTACCTTTGAACTTGCTTTGTGCTTTGAGTTTTACAGAACAAATTACAATGAAAGCTAGTATTCTTGTTACTAGAATGGGTCAAATTTGCACAACTGCTGTCTACCTTCTAGAAAGAGTGCTATTTGCTTTGAAAAAAAGAATTGGAAAAATATTAATATGGTTAGGCTTTGGAACCATGTTTGAATTTCCAAAGACAACGTTTACTGCAAGGTGCTAATTTTGCTAGTTTACAATGAGTATTATTCCAGCTACGGACAGAAGTTTGCGAATTATGGTTGTCTTGAACATATAACTAGGTATTACAGGGATAATAATTGGATCATTACTGCTGGTAGTCATTGTTGCCATTTAATTTTTTTTAATCTTTTCAATGCATTATGTTCATTGGGGAAAAAAGGAAAAAAAAATGCTCAATGAATAGTTGGCGTTGAAGTTCAATTTGGCTTTAAAGATAATCAGAGTTTTGCTCTATGGTAGTCAATGTCTTCTGTAAAAAGACTGAAAGCTTCTCTGGCAAAGTCGTAGAGTGAATGATGGTGGAATGGTAGCATATATGATATCGGAAGAAAAATCCAAATACTCTCAGCCTGGGGTTTTACGCTTAAAATTTACGAAGTTGAGGGTTTCAAATATTATATCACGAGTCATGACAGACAGAGTGTTCTATTATACAAATTTGCGTAGGTAACAATTAAATAAAACTTGTTTGTATTTAGTTCCTTTTGCTGAATGTCACAAAATTTAACTTGATGTTCATAACTAGGTTGACAATTTTTATCAGGATTTCAAGGTCTGGATCTGACAATTAGTTTGCTATTTGGTGGTTTATCATTTCTTCAGGTCAGAGAAACAGTGCGTGATGCGGTGTTTTTGCACAATGAATTGTTCTTCGCTGCTGCTCAAAAGAAGTATGTGCTTTTCACCTGGTTTGAACCATAATTGTGTACTATCTTAGTATCTTGTGATGCGCTCATTGTGGATGTTATGTGGTGGTTTCAATTGCTTTAAATAAAGGGATATGTTGGACCATGACACTAATGTACTTTCATGCCTAGATTGTGAACAGTATTATGCGAGGTGCTCGCTGCCTTGTCTGGCTTAAGCGGCGCTTAGGCATGCACCTTTGCCCTTGTTGCCTCTACTAGGGTGTGCACCTGGGTGAAACAGCCAAAGTGCGCTGTCTTGTTTTGAGTTTTTTAGGCCTTATACATGAAATTTCTATTTGGGGTCACTTCATAATTAATATTAATGGCAGCTGGCCCATTGTAGCCCTCTTTAAGTAATATACCTAACAATTGTACATTTTGGCAGGTACACATATATTTATAACCGGGATGGAACTGAACTTCACTGCTTAAGGGTCAGTATACTGGCTTTCCAAACGAGTAAAACAGTTATTATAAATAACATGAATGCCCGTCCTGGGTCATCCTTAGGCTTACATTTAAATTCTCTGTTAAGTTGCTGTTTACTCTTTGGTTATTGTGATATGCACGTTGCACATGTTAAATATTATTCTTTTGTTTTTCTACCAGCTCTTTATAATTGCTACATTTTCAGACTACTCTTGGAAATCCTTTCTGTTTGATTTAATAATGGCTGCTGGGACGTTGGACAGAGATATGGAATTTCCTGCACATCATGCGAATGTGTTGTGTCATTTTGTAGAATTCTAATCTATACAACCCTTTGATAAATGCCATTATTCCAAATAAGATGTGTTACCTCAATTTGCAGAGGCATCATAGGGGAAAATTTGGTGGGATGAAGTAACACATGACTTGGCTTTAAATGATCTTAATACCTCTTATTAAAAAAGGGACTTATTCTTCATGGAGTTATAATTTGAAAGAAAGGATAAAGAGACTCCCAACCAAGTTATGTTTTGCTGCCTATTAAAGTGAGTCTTGTCTCATAAAGGGACTTTATGAATACATAGAAAATGTACAGTAGTATTGTTAATTCTGTATTGGATTATCGGTAGGTCATAATACAGAATTTGGGTTATTTTTTTGTCCTTTGAATGTTTTAGGCTTAGGAGACAACCCTGGTCAGTGTTTATTACTTTATTTGTATTTATATGACCTTATGGTGGGATTTCTTTTCCCTTTTTTGGTTTTCTTTAGACGGATGTTTGATATAGATGTTGTTAATGTCATTTGGCCATATTCTTTTAATCGTTATGTGGTTAAATCAATGCATACGATGCCAAACATGTTGTGGAACTGACCTGAATTGGTGTCTCACAGGAACATGGTGCAGTGTTAAAACTTCAGTTCCTGAAAAATCATTTCCTTTTGGCATCAATAAACAAATTTGGGCAGCTCCATTATCAGGATGTCACAACGGGTGAGATGATAGGCAATTTCAGGACAGGCTTAGGTCGAACTAATGTAATGGAAGTGAATCCCTTCAATGGGGTCGTTGCTTTAGGTCATTCAGGTGGTACAGTGACCATGTGGAAGCCTTCTGCCGTCAATCCCCTTGTCAAGATGCTCTGTCATCATGGGGCTGTATCAGCAATGGCATTCCACCCTAATGGCCATCTCATGGCCACGTCTGGTAAAGAAAGGAAAATTAAACTTTGGGACTTGAGAAAATTTGAGGTTCTTCAGACTCTACCAGGGCATGCAAAGACCTTGGATTTCAGTCAGAAAGGTCTGCTGGCTGCTGGAACTGGCTCATATGTACAGATTTTTAGAGAGACAGAATCTCAGAATTATAGCAGATACATGGGGCATTCTATGGCAAAAGGTTACCAAATAGGGAAAGTGTCGTTCCGTCCATATGAAGATGTCCTTGGAATAGGGCACTCCATGGGTTGGTCTTCAATTCTTATTCCAGGTTCTGGGGAACCCAACTTTGATTCGTGGGTTGCAAATCCGTTTGAAACACCCAAACAACGGAGGGAAAAGGAAGTGCACTCACTTCTTGACAAGCTCCCACCTGAGACAATTATGCTGGACCCCTCAAAGATCGGTACAGTGAGGCCCTCCAAGAAGAAAGAGAAGCCAACAAAACAGGAGAGAGAGGCCAATAAGGAAGCTGCTGTTGAAGCTGCCAAGGGCATCACCATGAAGAAGAAAACAAAGGGCAGAAGCAAGCCAAGTAAGATATCAAAGAAGAAACAGGATAATATTTTGCGAGCCAAGAGGCCTTTCTTGGAGCAGCAAACGCATGAAGAAATGTCGAAGAAGCAAAAACTAATCAGTGAAAACAAGGAAGAACTACCAGTTTCTTTGCAGAGGTTTGCTTCTAAGAAACCCAAAAGTTAATTTCTTTTATTGCTTGTGTATCGTCGTCTTAGCCAAATTGTATTCTATAAATTTTGACAGCAAAGGCAATTAAGCCAGCGTGCTTCAATTTTGAGATCAAAAGGATTTTCATTGTTCCCTTTCCAAATTTTTCTTAACACAAGCTAATCGATTTCTGCGCATAGAATTGTGTTAATTCTAGAGGCAATGAGTTCATGATTGTTTTTGTACTTGGTTTGTTAGTCCATTTGCTAGCTCGATCTTGGTTTTAGGTCTAAATGAGTATGTTCACTGAGTTCTTGTCTCATGAAGCTCAATCTTGGCTGCATATGCAGAGAATCCCCTTAATACTTCCCCACTCCCTTTGGGTTCTTTACTTTTTCCCTCGCTTGATGGTCGAGTTTTTGTCTCGTGAGTTCACACAGCCAAAGAAATAAATGCCTTTAGGAATCATAAAAGTAAACCACATGGAACTTTATTGCAGGGGCTAACGGGGCATTTAGTTCATAATTGTGTGAGGTGAGCATGAGATGAGAAGATGAGTGTGAGGTGAGTGTGAGATGAGTATGAGGTGGGCGTGGTCATGTTTGGTATAAAAGTGTGTGAGTGTGAGAATATTAGTAGTACAATTTTTATAGTATCATTTTTTTTTCTTTTAGAAAATAAAACAATATTTCATAACAAGTGAGAATTTTTTATTTCTCCCCAAGGGAGAATAGGGTGGAATTAGTTGGGATTCAATCCTTTAAAATTCAACTAAGTAAGAGAATATACTAATTTATCCTCATTCTCCTCTCAAAACACCAACAAAATGTCTCGTAAGAATATAGTTGTGAGCATTGCAACTCGCAAGCCTTCGAAACCAAGCAATGAAATCACTGGATACATCCTTGAAACAATTCTAAAAATAAAGAACACCACACCGCAATTTCCCCTTGATGAAACCCTAAAGTTACTTCAACGTGGTAGAGTATCAGTTGGTGGTGGAAGCATTTTTTCCTTCAGAGCCTTCACCATCTTTCACAATGAATGTCATATCCATGCCCCATGACAGGTGACGCTCTAGATGGCAGTGCATGAACCACACTCCTGCAGTGGAGTTGCGCACACACCAAACAAACAATAAACACAATAGATAACATGTTATAATATTAATTAATGGACATACCAGGAGTATTTGCCTTAGAATCTTATGGCAACCTAGGAATTCTTAGGGACTGCAATTGTGTTTTGCTGTGGAGGGTCAACAAGTTTATGTCTTGTGTAGTGATCAAAAATCGTCTTGGTAACTTGTCAGTCAACACACAATCCAGTCAGTAAAATTGGACAAAACATCAGTCGATGCACAACCCGGCCAACGAAGTCGGAAGAGTCTGGCCAAAGTCGAACAAACCCATAGACGTCCAAGCCCAAGGCAATCAAAACACGTAAGCACCTTTGGATTTGCGAGCTCTTCTGTTATTTCCAGCTCATCTCCTTTACACATCAGAGCGACCCTCCTCCCTTTTCCTGGACATACAAAGGCATAATGACCTAATCACACTTGTAGAATTTTGGTCCACTGGACTCTCTTCCCTGTTGATCGAAGTGTTATTCGTCCTATGCTTGAAAGTAGGACTGCCTTACATAAAATTTCCCGGGCCGGGCTTCGGGCCGGGTCATTGTTTAGGTTTCAGGTTTGGATCAGCCTTTGAACTCGTTTGGTCCACCCATAAATATATTTGGGCTGCCCATTTCCGATGTCTTTTCGGACTTGGGTAGGACTTTTTCATTGCAGTTTTTGACGACATCTTGCATGAAGATCTCATCTTGAATCAAATTAATTTTATGTTTTCATTTCTGTTTTAGGTACGAAACAATACAAGTTGTCATATTTATGTTTTTTTTTGTATTTTTTATTTTCATAATTTTTGGAAGTGATATCAAATAGGATCTTAAATTACGTGTTTGTTATTCGAAAATAAAAAATCCATTCAATTTGTACAATTACCATATGGATGATAAGGCCTATATTGACACCTTTGCTCCATCGAAAGGAGTATTCCCTGTGTCTTGGTGTCACAAAACTCCAAGAAATTGGTGTCTTTTACCCTAAATTAAATGCTTGAGCCAGCTTTCAATTTAATTTTTAACGTATTAAACTAGGCTATATAATAAAGCAAATTTAATCGTGAAAATGAAGGAAAAAAAAACATGAGAGAATTTAAATAATAATTTTAGGAGTTCGTCTAGGGAACAAAAACAATTCCTCAGCATTGGAGGAGATGTCATAGTTTTAGACAGCTAATTTGAACTTCCTAAGAAACTTTAACAGTTCTGCTTGGTTTCAAACATTGTATTATCCTAAATGGCTAAATTAAATGCTTTCAATTTCATTTTTGACGTAGGAAACTAGGCAATACGATAAAAAAAAAAAATTGGTATAACTCCCAACTTTTACGTTTATTTTATTTTAAAAAATTACTTTACTTAAAAAAAAATTATTTTCACATCTATTCGGCTCATCAAAAGAAATAATGATAAGTTTGACGTTTACGTTGATGCATCTCTAATTGTCTGTTCGAAAATGACATTAGTGTTAATTAAACAGCTAATTACTTGAACTTCCAAGGAAACCTTAATATGTTAAATGACAGTGTTAAACAGCTAATTAACTTGAACTTCCAAGGAAACCTTAATATGATCGAAAATGTCGTTATTGTTAAACAGCTAACTTGAATTCCCAACGAAACCTTAATCAGTGTTTTAAAATATCGGTTGAACCTGAAATCGGAGGGGTCACCTGTGAAATACCGGTTTGGTCAAATACTGGTTTGACTGGCCGGTTCCCAACATGAATACCGGTTTGAAATGAGATTTAAATGCTTATGTTGGACTTGAACTTTATAATTTATATGGTTATGTTGTACTTTCTTATAAGGTTGTTTGTCAATTTGATATTGAGTTTGATAATATTGTGTATAATTTGAGATTAAGAGTGTTATTATTGTGTTTATTACTTTATTTGAATGGATTTTAATTTATAGCAAATTTTCTAATAATTTACAAGGTTTTTTTTTTTATAATTATTATGAATTATCAAAATTTTAATTAATTAAATCATACCGGTCGACCGGTCAAACGGGTTGAACCGGTTAAATTGGTTGCCGGTGGTATGATTCGAAATCCGATTTTTAAAACATTGATCTTAATATGTTCCAAAATGGCATAGTTTTGGACAGCTAATTTGATCTTCCTAGGAAACCTTACAACTTCCGATTTCTATATATAATACACGATGTATGTTAGTTCTCTTCACACCAATTTAATTCTGAATTAACATATTTCTTGGCACCGCAGACTATGAACTTCTTTGGTTTTTCTTTGTTGGCATTCTTCTTCATCCTCACTGCTATCCTTGTTTCAGCTCAAAATAATAATAGGCATGAAGATGTTGTCAAGACAGTAAGAAGGATCAACAAGCATGTTTTGCTGACTATAAAGGTAATTGAGAGCACTTAATTAATTAATCTATTGCTTATTGCTAATTTTTAATTATATTATGTTTCATTTTTTTTGGTATAATTTATGGATACTAATTCCAGTATAAAAAAAGATATATAATAATTCATGTGTCTACTTTTATTATTTTTAAAATAATTTTAATACGTGTCTTCACACTAATTAATTAATTGTTTGTGTTTCTCTAATTAAAAGGAAGTGCCTACACAAATGCTGAAAATGAAGAAATATGCAAAGAAAAGCAGGATTAACAATACTAATTTCGTACGACGACGACTTGCGGTGGCTAATGTTATGACAGTCAATTCTACTACGTCTGAATTCAAAAAGAAGCAAAAATCTTTCCAACATCAGCTTCCTACTTCTTTTGATACCCATGAGGTATTTCCAGTCATTTTAATTTCTACCCAAAAAAATTAACATTTGTTGATTAGATAATGTTTTAGTAGTACATGGGAGTCCAAGTTGATCTCTTAAACGAAATTTTAAAACGTTTTTAATTCTCAAAATACATGTTAGATTTTTAAAAAAAATTACATATTCAGAATTAGTGGATAAAACTCTTTCTAAGAAGATTCATCATCGATAAGTTTTATCTGGTAAATCTTAATTCCGTTGCTTTTTTTTTCAATGAAATTTCTTAATTCCATTGTTTTTTTTTTCAATGGAATTTCAAAAACAAATGAATTCAGAATTAAAACAATAAATTCTAGATTGTGCTTTAAAAAACAATAAAATCTATGTTAAAACAATAAATTTTGGACAATGAATTTTGATATAAAAGAGTGGAAATAAAATTATTCCATTCATTAAATTAATGAAATAAATCTGTTGGGCTTCCATGGACTACCTAACTGATGGGATACATGTCATTTTCGATAACGTTTTTCACTCATGCATTTTGCATATACGCATGGCTATAGCATGCAAGTGTCAGTTATGAGGCAACAAAAGTCATATATGGGGTGGCAGCAAAAATAAACAAGGCCGAGCCATCAGTACATGGTGAGCAAGGGTGCAGCCAAGCTCATGTTCGAATCAAAACGGGCTCAGGACAAAATTATGAGAGCATTACTGCTGGATGGCATGTTAGTCTCTTTTTTTTTATTAATAAATTAATTTTCTTTAGCATAAGTTGCAAGTAATTAAAGGTTCAAAAAACTCTTATTAGGTATTCCCAGAGCTTAATGGTGATGAAAGCATCAGACTATTCCTTTTATGGACTGTAAGCTCACACCTAATTTATATTCAATTAAATAATTTATATATATACATATATATATAAAATTCATTATATGTTATCATCATGTATATATTAATTTAATTTGCGCAATCTTATACTTAGACGGATGGGTATCAGACGAAAATTTGCTACAATTATGAGTGTGAAGAATTTGAGCAGGAGAACGATGATGGCGACGGCAACGATGACGATGACGAGGTCTTGCTGGGAAATATACTTGATCTATCATCTTCCCAACCCGATATTCAAGTGAATATTTGGAAGGTACGTAACCGATGATAGCTAAAAAATTGTTATATTATAATCTTCGACCCCTTAATCTGTCATATATTTTAAGATCATTTTACATTTATATTAATTTAATCAGGATCCAGACCAACAAAAATGGTTTTTGATGATTAATGACGAGTTGATGGGCAAATGGAAAAGCGATACCTTTCCCGCGTTGGGAGGTCCATATACGAGTGTGGAGTGGGGTGGTGAGGTATCCAACAACATGACAGAGATGGGCACTGGTCGTTTTGGTCACGAGGGACATAACAAGGCATGTTATATCCGCAACTTAGAAATCATGACTACGGATAACCCCAACGAGCCCATTCAAGTTCCATTCAGAGACCTTATAAAAAGGGAGACAGAGCCAGACTTTTACAACGTATCCATTCACCACAATAGCCACTACATATACTTTGGTGGCCCAGGCTCAAACCCTGGTAACCCATGATTCATGTGTTTATGCTAACTTTCCATACAATATAATAATTAGACCAACATTGAATAACATGATTAATGCTCTCACTAATTGATTGTACAAGTGCACAATCGATCGTTTGCTCAACACATATAATATATGTCAATATATGTTGAATTAATTACCTCGTTAGTAACCTATTTCAAGGTTACATTGCTCCATATATGGTAACCTACTTCAAGGTTACATTGCTATTGACAGAACAATAACAATATAATCAAAGAGACCACACATTTGTCACTCTTACATTAGGATTTAAAATTCTACAATCTCTCCCTTAACAATTGTAGGGTCAAAAACCAATCACAGTTATTTGGCCCTTCATCTGCAAACAAAAACAAAATCCAAATATCTGCTATGTGCAGAGTCCATATCATCCATACCTAAACTAGTAAAGCCTAGTCTTTGAGTTCCAGAGAAATTAACTTCTGCACGATACTACATCCAGATCAATAGGTCCAAATACAGACAGTTACAAACACAGAATTAGTCAAACCTAATTCGATCAATATCAGACCTACGTTAACATCAGAGGGGAGAAACCTCAAGAAAATATCCAAAACCAAAACAATTAATAAAAGACCAGACCCTGTCAAAAATTGGTATCCTATGAGCTAATGGATTAGTAGGTATTTCAATAATGCATGTTAATAGTAATTTCAGCCATGGATGGGTTTTATTGGTGATTGATGATTCGCTAATACCATGGATTAATTCTTAGGGCGACTAATTGTTTATCGAGGTCATGTTTAGATCAAATAGACATATTGTGCATGATGGATTGAATTTGTTTGGAATATATGAAGTATTTCGAAATTTCTGAACTAATTGGATTTATTTAATTTTGGGGTTTAGCATACATAAGACGTTATGTCGCCGGATTTTTATAAAATGGATTAGTTAGATTTAGAGCTTTCTGCAATTACCTAAGTAGGTGTTTTTTGTATGTTTTAGGTGATTGAGCATTCGGTTTAAGTTACCGCGGCATCAACAGAGTTGTTGATACAGCGCGACGTACGTGGTGGGAAGAACACGTACTTGAACCTGTTGATTCGACACACGAATACTAGGAACAAGTCTACTTAAATATGTTAATTTAAGTAAACTTGTTCTTAGTATTCATGTGTCGAATCAACAGGTCCAAGTACATGTTCTTCCCACCACATTGCGTTGCATCAGTTGTCAATTGGAGACGACTATCCTCGAAATAGTCATTATTTTTGTAATTATTAGTTTTGATTTGCCTAAATTATTGGATATCTAACAATGAAATTGGTTTGGTTTTGATCGTCTCTCTGATGATTACAATGTGGTAATGCTTTGGTTTCCCAAGAGAGAACATGGAAGAAAAGAACAATCAATCCAAAATCAGAGAGAGAGGAGGACGAAATGCAACTTGAAATTTTACGCCCAACTCTTTTTGTTTCTCAACGTTTACGTTTATTTTTTTACATAATTTTGTTATTTACTTCCACGTTTATTCTGCTTACCAAAATAAATAATTATAACCTTGACGTTTATATTGATGGATCTTTAATTCTATGTTCGAAAATGACATTAGTATTAAAAGGCTTATTTGAAATTCCTAGGAAATTCTTAATATGTTCGAAAATGACATTAGCTTTAACAGCTAATTTGAACTTCCAAGGAAACAATAAATATGTTCGAAAATGACATTAGCTTTAACAACTAATTTGAACTTTCAAGGAAAATATGTTCTAACTGACAAAGTATTGGATGGTGATGATGTCGTAAATAGGACTGACCTTACTAGACGAATCAGTTAGTTAAACCGAGCTGGAACAACTGATTTCTTCCTTGTTGGTATGTGTTCACTACCTTTCTTTCTGCACAAGAAGCGAACATAAGCTTCCGTAGGGTCCCGAGGGTGTGTTCGGGGGACCTCTCCGACGCTCAAGTCAGTACGGTACTAAACTTGAGAAGATAACTCGTTGTTTGAGTGTTGCCTCTTGCTCATTAAGTAATTTATAGTACAAGAATTAGAATCTTTACTTGAGGGTGGATGTCTCCTTTTTATATGCGTTTGAGTAGTTTGAGTTGTTGTAGGAGTTATACTCTCTCTCATTGGTTTTCTAGAGAGTTTTTCTGAGGGTAAATCCCATCCGTGCCCCTCTCCAACGGGGAATTGGACAATGCTGAGAGTTGGAGTCCTGTTGGAACTTCTTCATTGTTGGACTGCTCTTACCTAGGTCGATCGAACCTTTCTACCTCCGTCGGGTGGGACAAACCAACTCGGTTGGGCAAGACGAATGACCAAGGATTGGAAATGATGATAGATTCGTCGGTTAGTACTGACCTACCTAAATTGTAGATATGTAGCTCTTCAAAGGGGGTAGTTCGGTCGATGCATGACCTTCCTATAATTCAGTTGGTATGTGTGTGCCACGTGGTCAGACGGCTAATTTGAACTTCCTAGGAAATCTTACACATTATGCTTATAGAAATTACGAAAAAACAATTTAAAACTTTAAATTATTTGTTTGTTATTCGAAAATCATTTTGTACATTTTTAGGAGTTTTTCTGGGAACAAAACAATTCCTCAGCATTGGATAAGATGACACCGTATTAGACAGCATTGGAAGAGATGACACTGTTATAGAGTGGGTGCAGCCAAGCTCCTGTTCAAATAAAAACAGGCCTAGGACAAAACATAAGCTAAGAAGTCTTGTTCTTCTTGCAAACATACAAGGTAGGTTCAAGCTAGGCTTCTTCAAATGTTGATGATGAGAACTATTTGGCTGCAAGATGAACAAACATAAGTATATCCACGACCTCCTTGATCGCACCAGCATGCTTGGTTCCAAATCCACTAACACCCCACTTCCATCATCACTCAGTATATCCCAACACAGTAGTACATCCCTTTCAGATGCCACCTTATACCGTCAACTGGTTGGATGCTTACAATATCTCTCCCTTACACAGCCAAACATCAGTTATGCTGTCAATAGGCTTGCTCATTAGCTTGTTCATCCCACCACAGATTACTGGAACACATTGAAAAGCATACTTCGTTTTCGCAAAGGAACTCTCCATCGTGGTCTCATCTTTCGCAGTGACAACTCAGGTTGTTCTACATGCCTACTCTGATTCTAATTGGGCAGCGAACCATGATGACAGATCCTCTTATCACCTCCTACATCATTTTTCTGGGATACAATCCCATCATCTCATGGCGCTCCAAAAAACAGAGGGCAATTGCTCGCTCCTCCACCGAGGCGGAATATCTTTAACTTAGTCATCTCTGCTTCCGTATGATAACCTTGGTGCCACTCATCTCAGTCTAAATCTTGTTCAGCATTCTCAAATGAAGCATCGAGCCATTGATGTTCATTTCTTATGAGACCTTGTTCAAAAACAAGTGTTCACAGTTCAGCATCTCTCCGCAGAGCATCAACTAACCGACCTTCTCACTAAGGCACTCCCACGGCAGCATTTTCTTCGTCTTCAAGACAAGATCAGTTTGCGTGATGGCACCCTTATCTTGTGGGGGCGTATAGAGACCAGTGGTAACTCCACTATACAAAAGCCTGTTACCACTCTACAAAAGCCTGCCTACTATAGCTTCCTGAAACAAAATCTATGTACAACGGCTATATCTGATTAAACAGCTTTGTCTTTGTTTCCTTTGTTACTGTTTACTCAACGGTTTTCTATGTATCTTGTATATATCTTATGTCTGGTTGTAACTTAAGATCAATTGAATGAAAGTTCTCAATTCTCAAACTCTCAACTCCAAGTCTTTTAAATATCTGTTGCTAAAAAAATTCTTTATGCATCTAACAGATTCAGCTCAAGCCACTAACTTCTCCTCTTCCATTATAAAATTCTTTATGGTATCAGACATTCGGCTAGCCCCATATTACTTTTTTCTAGTTTTATACTAGGTAAGTAGGAATAACAAATTTGATTAAGCTCTTCTGATAAGTAAATCCTGATGGAAATATGAAAGAAGACCAAGAACAATCAAAGAAAAGAAACTCCTCAATGATTTAGTATGCACTGTATTTTCATAATTCATATCCTTAGAGAAATATTAAGTAGTTGGATATCTATCTAAACAGTAAGAGTCTCAACCAGGGAGCTCTATAGACAAATTGATCTTTTGGATAAGTTTCTTTGATGCTGTAGAACAGAATATGAAATAATTTCACATGTTAACTCAAAACCCAAATCAAATTTGTCATTCAAATACTGCACTTATCCATCTCCTTATCATTTGCAGGGATTTGAATCTAAAACAAATCTAGAGAACAAGAAGATGAAATCAAGAGACAAACCTGCAGAATCTGTATAAAACAAGCCAGCTTGATACATGTCTACTACCAACCACAAATTGGTTATCAACACTTACATTTGAAGCCATGAGTGTTTCTGAGCATATCTAGCTGAAATGGGTTCTAGGAGTCATCCATGGCGCATCTGAAACAGAAGGACTGCCATCTCCACGAAAATTCATCACTTCTTCAGATTCCTTAGGCAAAACAGACCTTATTCTCACCACAGGTTTCCGCACAGGCAAAACCGGAAGTGGTGCTTCACCCCTAAGTATCCTAGCTGCCTCCTTAATCGTTGGCCTCTTCTCGGAGTCTGGGTGAACACAACAAAGTCCCACCATGAGCATTCTCTCCACTTCAGCCCCATTAACCTTCCCATTCAACCTTGAATCAACAGCTTCCACTAATTTACCTCTCTCCCACAGGCTCCAAACCAAGTCAACAAGCACAGTCCCATATTCATCAACAGGTCTTCTTCCGGTGGCTACCTCTAGAACCACAACACCAAAGCTGTAAACATCGGTTTTCTCAGTTGGAATACCAGAATAAACATATTCAGGAGCAAGATATCCCATTGTCCCAGCTGGTATAGTAGCCTCTCTTGTAATGGAGTTACGTTCGTAGACCTCCGCTAAACCGAAATCTCCAAGCTTGGCATTTAACTCAGCATCAAGCATTATATTGCAAGTCTTAACATCCCTATGAATTATTTGCCCCTCACATCCTTCATGGAGATATGAAAGTGCAGAAGCAACCCCAAGAAGTATCTTTAACCTATGCTTCCATGAGAGGAAAATAGAAGAACTTGAGTACTTGTGAAGGATTTTGTCAAGGCTTCCATTGGGTAAGTACTCATAAACAAGGACTAGTTCTGTTCCCTCACAGCACCATCCTTGAAGTTGAACCAAGTTCTTATGCCTTATGCAACCCACCATCATTGCAAACTCAGTTGTAAATGGACTGTGAGCACAATCAATTCTTTTGGTCTTATCAAATCTCTTGATCGCAACTGCTCCAACCGACGGAAGAGACCCTTTATATACTGTTGCTGATGCCCCTTCACCCACAATTTGGTTCTTGTGAAACCCCATTGTTGCTGATTTTACCACAGAGAGAGAAAATCTTTCAGGTTCCCTATTAACTCTACAAGCCTGGCCTTGTTTACTTCTGCTGATAAGCCTCTTTTTTCTTATCATAAAAAAACTTATCATACCAAGGATTATAACTATGGAGGCAACAATTGCAGATAAACCACCCCATACAAATGCCATGTCGCCTATCTTTATCTTCCTTTCATGAGGACCAATAGTGCTGCTTAAATCTTCTGGAGAACACATGAAACAGTCACCTTCTTCAACTACACCTATATCCATAGGAGTCTCAGGAGGGTGGGAAACAAAAGTCTTGAACCGCCAACGATTCACAATATGGTTTGCGGAGCCCTGTCCATTAGAAGCAGAGAAACCCACATGCATATACTCCTTGAATTGCTTTGAGATGTCAATCTCAGCAACAAGAACGGGACTTGGAGGCCTAACTAGTGAATGACTAACCCATACGCGGACCAATTTCACTGCATCTCTATACTCAATCCAAGCCATAACCTCTCTCCCACTTTTAAGGTCAACCCCTCTTGACGCAGCATCCACAGAAGCAAAAGAAATTATTGAATTAACATCAATACCAATATGATGATCATTGATATCACCAAAAGAAGGATTGAAACTGGTATCAAACTCCACTGCAATAAATGAGTCTTGGGTGTCTGAAGCCGAATCAGGGAGACCCATATACCCATTAGAAATACTGAACGAATTAGCATCAGAGGTTATCAAGAATGTGATTCCATCCCCAAAGGGGCACAATGGGGATGAAACGATTGAGAAGGAGAAGTGGCATGAGAAAGACGCAGTGGTATTGGTTCTAGAGTTAAGGAATCGAATTGGATACACATAGAAAGTTCTTCCAATCCCAATAGAGGAAGAGAAAGAAGGAGGAGGGGGTGTTGAAGAAGAAGAAGTGAGACAGTTGAGTTCTTGAGTAAGGCTAACGGAGTTGTTCAAAGAGTATGCATCACCATAAAGAGTGACATTGCTTAAAGGCAAGAAAGGGTGAGAAAGTGAAGGAAAAGTAAAGTGAAAGAAGAAAAGAAAATGAAAAGAGAAAACTAAAATTAAACCAGAATGCATTGCAGTGATGGAAATACGAAGATATCGAAAGAGAGTTGTTTAAAGAGGTAATCGGAGGACTTACAGACAAAATTTTGGACGAAGAACACACTTTACAGTAGTTTTCTTGCCTTCTTGAATGTTGTCAATCTTGAATTTGTGGATTTTACAGAGACAGAAGTGCTTGGAGGGAGAAGAACCCGAATTAGTTTATTCAGAATCTGAGAATTCAAAAGTGGGGACCCGAATCCGACTCTTTTGGTTTCGGGTCCACTTCCCAGTAGCTCAGTACGTCATTTGAACGCCAGGGGCCACGGTTTGGTTGAGCCTAATTTTTACGGTGTCGTTTAAGTTTGTTCTCTGAACTTCAGATCATCAAACCTTTGGAATATGTGAGAGAGAGAGAGAGCGAGCAGAGCAGCAGAAACCTTGACAGCGCGCTTATTGGTGCAGTTGGTGGTGGCGTAGCTAGCGCGTTCACCTACGTGGCGCTTTCTAAATTTATACCAACACTTTCGATGCCATCGCCAAAACATCTAGGAGAAGGGGATTTGGGGTTTTTATAGAGGCGCCTCCGCCGTGTTGATTGGGTCGACAATTTCCTCCGCCGTGTATTTTGGGACATGTGAGTTTGGGAAGAGCATTTTGTTTAAATCGGAGAAGCACCCATTCGTGCTAATTCCTCACATTGCCAATGCAATCGAAAATATTATGTCGTCCGCAATAATGGTGCCCAAGGAATTGATCACGCAGCAAATGGGCGAAGGGGCGATCATGGAGGTTTTGTTGTGGATATTGGAAAAATATGGGGTATTGGGTCTGTATGCAAGGTATTCCGCTACACTATTGAGGAATTTGCCTATTAGGTTTTTGAGTTATTCCTCCTTTGAATACTTGAAGCTGCGGTTTTGAGGAAGACAAAGAAGACTCACTTGGAACCTATTCAGAGTACGTGTGTGTGATGCTGGTTGAAGTAACTGTGCTAACACAGAAATACTCCCACATCGGTTGTGTGTGTCCCTCATAAGTTGTCTATAAGTTCTCTCTACCACACACTTTTTTTGCCTGTGATGTAATACTCACGGGTAGTGTGTGTAGTATTGTTTATATCTGCTTGTGTTGTAATAAAAAATAAAAAAAAAAACTACTCCATTTGATGTGGTGAAGACAAGATTGATGACAAAAGTTCATGAGGAGGACAAGATTGATGAACACAGTGGTTTGATGGCTTTCTCCGTTGAAGCTTCGCGCGTTTATCGTGATGTTTCTTCCCAGAAGTCCAGCCCTAACCTTCTCTGTTTATTACTTTGGGCCTGTATCCTAGGCCTGATTATTTTGGTTGGGCTTTGTGGCATTGTGGCCTTTATGGTCCATTGTTTTTATGTTTAAACACAACATTTAGTTTCTTTTTCAAACTTATATTATTTCTTTTATTCTTGAGTCACATCCTTGTGACCGTTTGAATGGTTTCAGATATATATTGTACACAGGAGCATTTGTCTCCTTAAGCAATGAAAACTAATTCATTGTGCATCTCTTCTTCTTCTTTAGTTCTCTTCTATTGATGTATCCTCTTTCTTCATTACTAAGAATCTACAACAAGCTTGAAGTTCAACTTATATCATGGTAGCAAGTTTACATGGATGCTCCTCCTCCTCCTTTGGGGCCGCATGTGAATCCTCCTCTGCCTCCAATGGAAGATGCATCAGTCATTGTTACTGAAGCACCTACAATGTTGAGAGATGCACAAACATTCTCCAACAACATGGCTACAACAACAATCAACAATATTATTGGACCTTCAATACATCAAGGTTACATGCCCCCAAACTTTGGCTTTCAACATCCAAATTCTTTACCTAATCCCATTTACAGCATGTCTCAACCTTCCATGGCTTCTACCCAACCAGTTTACCTGCAAAACACAATTACAAATCCCAATTTTAGTCAACATTCTTTTCAAAACCCCTATCATTTATTTCCAAATGACTTTTCCATAAGTAAGTTAATTACTTTGGAATTAAATCACTCAGACTTTCATCTGTGGAGTTCAGCATTTCTCAATGCCCTTGAAGGCAGAAACAAATTTGGCTTTACAGATGGCACACTCATAAGGCCAGATGAATTAGATTTCAACTTTCCACTGTGGAAGCAATGAAATAGCCTTATTAAAACATGGCTGATCAATTCAATTTCTGCAAACATACTGCAGAGTGTTTTCACATGGAAAACAACAAGGGAACTATGACTGGATCTCAAAAGTAGATATTCTGTAGTCAATGCTATCAGTGTATTTGAAGTGGTGAGAGAAATATCAAATATGAGACAAGGGTCTATGCAGTGGCGGAACCAGGATTTTGATTTACCCTAGGCTGAACTTAAAAGTGGCGGCGAGGATTCACATACGGCTCCAGTAATATAGCCTAAACTATATCTTTTTTTTTTGATAAGCCACTAATGTATTAATATATAACAAATTGAAACTCTAAAAGTTGTAGTGTACAACAAAATAAAAACCTCATTTAGAGCTAGCCTCGTGTTTGTCTACAGCCAACACAAGCCGAGAACTCAAATACTCTCAAGTTGTACCTTATAACCTTAAGAGAATAGACACATGATGAACTTGATAAACTTTAGAACCCAAATAGAACACACAAATGAAGTGAAGAATTAGCAGCATCTATCACTCAATAGCACAAGACAATCCACAAGACATGAACCAACCAAGAACCCTCAAATTCATGTCATAAAAAGAATTCCAGAGCAAGCTAATCCAGAAGACAAGAACCAACCAAGATAACTAGATCTACATCACTTGCAAGATAGGCAAGTTCTTGTGAGACACTTGCAAGATCAATAACCTGCAAGGGACATGTTTCAAGATGTAAAAATAAGAGCATGCTATTAAAAATGTGCAGGGAGACACTATAATAATTAACTACCAGCTCAAATACTAGCAAAATGACACTTACTAGAAAAATATGACTCTTTGATCCTTCGAAGAAGCAAAGGTATATATTATTGAATTTGTATCGATAGTTTCTGCTATTTCTCTTTCAATGAAGACAACCAATGAATCGTTCAAATACTCATTTTCCATCTTGTTACAAAGATCACTTTTGATGAATTTCATAACTAAAAATGCATGTTCTATAGTTGCTGTAGAAACAGGAAGAGTCAAAATGAGACGAATCAACCTGTCGATTAAATTATAAGACCCTGCCTTGTTTGTTTCTACTAACCCATGACACAATTATGAAATTGTTGACATATTCTGAAACTTCTCGTGGCAAACCACATCAAGTCGATAATGATCTAACTGACATTTCAAAAGATATAGTCTTGTCCGCTAAAGTCAGTTGGATAAAACTTCTCGACAAGTAAAAGAATGCGATCAGGATCAAAAGCTTTGAAGTTGTCCCTAGGATCTAAAGCAGAGCTGAGCATAAGTAGTTCCATTGATTCTTCATTGAATCTAATACGTGACTCATCCAATATATAATCAACCATAGCTTTGAAGATGTCAATGCAATAGTGATGCTCAACTGTGATATCATCATTCTGTTGGCAATAACGTCCTATAACTCTTTTGTACCGAGTGCTCATATCAGGTATATCGATATCAAACTTCAAGCAAATTGATTTCATATGCCCAAGGAGATGATCAAAACCTTCTTCTCGCAGTGTTCGAAGTAATTCTTTTGTCGTTGAGACCAAATTCACTGCATTCAAAATATCCAAAGATTTTTGCTGCAAAGTTCGACAAAGCATATCTGAAATCCCCATAATCTTGTGCATAAGATGCAATATGAATATAAAATCAAAGGACTTCATCAACATTAAACAACCACCAGCTTCCCCACAAATTTTATTTGTAGCTCCTTCTTTAACCAAAGATCGAAGCACAATAATAGTTGCACCATACATATCTATCAAACTACAAATGGAGTCAAAATGTGAGCTCTATCGAGTAGTGCCAACTTTATGCAAAGTACCAATATGATTAGCCCCTTTACTGGTCTCACGTTCACCACTAGCTATGTCACATTCAATCTCAGAAGCTTGGCTAGATCGTAACTCGGTATGCCGTTTAGGAGAAGTGCTAACAAGATTGACAATGCAAGTCAATTTTGAAAATAATAGCCAAACTAAAATCTCTTTCTCGACAACTGCAACTAAAGCAAGTTGTAGACAATGAGCAAAACAATGAACATAGTATGCATACTCGCAGTCACTGCGAAATAAAGCTTGTAATCCGTTCCATGCACCATGCATGTTGCTGGCATCATCATATCCCTGACCTCGTAAATCTCGGATGCGCAAATTGTGTCGAGTGACAACTTGCGATATTTGATTCTTTAGAGTTAAAGCACAAGTATCTTCAACATGCACAATCTCAAAAAAATCGTTCTTGCAAGTATCCGTGAATATCCACAAATCTCAGAACAATCGCCATTTGTTCTCTATTCGATGCATCCTTTGCTTCATCAACCAAAATACAAAACCTTGCATTCCCAACTTCCTCACGAATTTTGTTTCTCACTTTTGTGGATAGGATATGCAAAATATCCTTTTGGATCAAGTGAGACGTATATTTTGCATTTCCCGGAGCTTCTTCTAAGACAACATCATCAATCTCAACATTCAGCTTTCCTATCAAACTAATCAACTCAACTAGATTACCATGGTTCTTTGACGTTAAAGATTTATCATGACCTCTCAAAGCGCAATCCTTGTAAAGTAAGCCATCGAACACTATAAATGGTAGTCTTAAGACACAAATGATTTTTCTTAACATTTTCCAAACTTTGAACATTTATGACTTTATCGATGTGCTGAGATATATTCTTCAACGCCTCAACATTTCTCACTGCATTATTGTGTAGGGAAGTAGGACCTCCCATATGTGCTAAGAATACACATCTGGCCCTATTGTTCACTCTTTTCCAACTAGTGAAACCATTAATGATAAAAGCAGAATGTAAAGGTTCGTGATCTTGAAAAACAAAGCACGGAAAGCAAAATGCTGCATCCTTTGAAATAGAGTACTCTAACCATAGAAATTTTATGAACCAACTTTGTTGAAATCTTCGGTTTTGACCTCCACTTTTAGCCCTCGGATACTTGGCCAAGACAGGTTGATTTGGTCCCCATTTGACATAAGCACGCCTAACTTCATCTTTATTATAAACCGGATGAATCCATATTGGAATACGTAGTGCAGGATCTCGTTCAAGATCGTTCTCATCAAATGAAATCCTTTGAACCTTGGCTTGAGGTTGAGGTTCTGTACTAATCATAGGAATATCGACACTTGTTGATGCTTCTATTTGAATCGGAGGATCGATAGTAGATTTTGATCCCGAAGATGTTCCAATTGTTGATGTTTCTTCTCCACTTTTCTTGTTGAAGAAGGAGATAATAGTTTTCCCTTTTTTCCGTCCTCGATTTTCCATCCTAATAAAATAGAAAGTAACAAGAAACTAGTAAACAACCATTGTGATTCTGTGAATTAAAAAGAGCCCAAAGACTGCCAAGGATTGCATTTGATAAGAATGATCTTGAAACAACCATTGTGATTCTGTGAAATAAAGACCTAATTATCATATTCAACTTTCAAGCCAGGCGAAACGAGTTACAGAGTATACCAGTATTTAGAAATCAGTGAGGGGTTGAGGTGAGGGTAGTACCTGCTCCTAGAGACAAAGTCGGAGATTGGAAGAAACGAAGACACTGGACGGCTGGAACCTGGACTCTGGAGAATCACAGAAACTGGATGGTTGGAGCTTGGCCCTGGAGAATCATAGACGTTGGACGGCTGGTCCTAGACATAGAGTCGAAGAAACTAAGACGGCATTCTCGTCATCTCGATGAGAGTTGAGACAATGATGAATTGACGATGGTGTGGTGAATGAGAACCAAATCAACCTGTCTTGAGCCAGCCCACCTTAGTGGCATAGTGTCTAGGTTAATGGGCTTAAGTATATTTACTAATTTTTTTTATTTTTTTTCACACGGGCTCAAGCCCACCGTAGCCCAACCGTAGATCCGCCCGTGGGTGTATGAATGTGATAGGCTACTACTCCAAAATCAAAGCTTTATGGGATGAATTGGAACAAAGCAAGACATTGCCTAGATGCAAATGTGAAAATTGTACGTGTGATATTCACAAGCCCTTTTTGATTGAAAGGGAGAAGGACATACTTATGCAATTCCTAATGGGTCTCAATGATTGTTACAGCAATCTCAGCAGTCAAATATTGATCAAAGAGCCTTTTCCAGATGTGGAGAAGGCTTTCAACATTGTTAGACAAGAGGAAAACAAACAAGGCATGAATCAACTAGTAGAAAAACATTATCCAAGAAGCTGCAGCTATGGCAGTAAAAAGGCAATCAAATAACAATGATGGACAACACAAGGGTTCACAACCAAAGAAGGAATATGATAATTCAAAGTATTATCTACCCAACAAGGAAGGAATTTTCTGCATAGTGTGTAAGATGACTAACCACACTATAGAAAAATGCTACAAAGTGCATGGATATCTAAATAATAAGAGGCCAAGACAAAGTGGTACAAACAACAACACCAATAGAAATGCAACTGTAAATCATGTAGATGGAACAACTGCCAATGCTCAGAATCAAAACACTAAAATGGAGCTGACAGTGGAACAATACCAGCAGCTCATTTCTCTCTTAAAAGCAGGAGGTAAGAATGCAGCAAATCAGAATCACTTCCAAGTAGGAATAGTGGGAGCGTTCAAGGTAACTTTAATTCAAAGCAAGATTTACATAAGTGGCTAATTGATAGTGGAGCTACTGACCGTATAATTTGTCGTACATCTCTTTTTACTACATTTCATAACATACATTCACATGTATGTCTTCCTAGTGGTGTAAAACATGACATTACACACATTGGCACAGTGAGACTAACTCTTGACATCACACTAAAAGATGTTCTCTGTGTTCCCAGTTTCACTTTTAACCTGATTTCTGTTAGTAAACTCACTAAAGACCATAACTACGCTATCAGATTTACAAAGGATAAATGTGATGTGCAGGATATGGACACTTTGAGCAAGATTGTGCTAGGAATGATGCATAAGAGCTTGTATCTACTCAATAGTCAAGCTAATGGAAACTTAGAACATCATGTAAACAATATTAGCCATAGTATTTGGCATAAGAGGCTGGGACATCCTTCTGAGACTGTGTCAAGACTAGTTAGAATGGTCCCAAGCCAAAAGGATTTTGATTGTAAAGAATGCATTATTGGAAAAATGAAAAGGCAATCTTTTGCTATTAGCACTACCAATACAAAATCTTGTTTTGACTTAATACACATTGATATTTGGGGACCAAATCATATACAATCAGTAGAAGGATACAAGTATTTTCTTACTACTGTAGATGACTTGGTTATATTTAATGACGTCAAAGTCACAAACCAGAATGTATATCACAACATTCATTAACTTTGTTAAATCACATTTTCAAAAAAGAGTCAAAATTATAAGAACATATAATGGTCTAGAATTGGAAATGAAAACTTTTTTTATTAATGAAGGCATCCAACATCAAAAAATATGCACATATACTCCACAACAAAATGGAGTAGTTGAAAGGAAGCACCAACATTTATTGAATGTTGCTAGAACTCTGAAAATCCAGAGTGAAATTCTAGATAATTTATGGTCTTTCTCCGTTTTAGCAACAGTCTTCCTTATTAATAGGCTCCCAAGTAGAGTTTTGGTTAACAAATCTCCTTATGAAATCTTATATCAGAAGGAACCAGACTATAAGAGTTTGAGAACTTTTGGATGTTTATGTTTAGCTAAGATAAACAAACCTCAGGTTTCAAAATTTGAACCTAAAGCTAAATCTTGTGTTTTCCTTGGATATCCTCTAGGTACCAAGGGCAATAGAATGTTAGATTTAGAGTCCAATGAAATTTTTATTTCTAGGGATATTGTTTTCTATGAAAAGGGATTTCCTTTTAAAAACTCTATTAATACTGATCAACAAAGCACTTATGTAGATCAGCCCTTTGCTTTGGAATCAACAGATTCCATGACACACAAAAATGATGATGAACATATTAAAACCAAAAGAACTAAGAAGATTCCTGCATACCTAGCTGAGTATGACTGTAATACAGTTGTTCTTCAAACTTCTGCACATTAACTTATCACTTCTTCATCACATGATCACTTCATAGCTGCCATTTCTTTGCATACTGAACCTAAATCATACAAAGAGGCATTAAAAGACAGGAATTGGTGCACTGCTATGAATTTTGAACTTCAGGCCTTAATTCAATACGACACTTGGTAACTCCTCTTCCTAAAGGAAGAAAAGCCATAGGATGCAAATAGATTTATAAAATCAAATATAACTCAGATGGAAGTTTGGAAAGGTATTAAGCAAGATTAGTTGCTCAAGGTTTCAGTCAAAGTGAAGGATTTGACTACAAATAGACCTTTGCACCTGTGGTGAAGATCACCACTGTGAGGCTATTTCTTGCTCTAGCTGGTACGCACGGATGGCACATACATCACCTAGATGTTCATAATGCATTTTTAAATTGTGATTTAAAAGAAGTTTATATAAAGAAAGCTCCTGGTTACAATGTAGAAAATAGGAATTTAGTTTGTAAATTAAATAAATCCATAGATGGTTTGAAGCAAGCTTATTATTCTCATTCTTTTATCTTGGTTATAGTGCCTGTGATTTTGGTGTCAAATTTATAGCTCATGTTGCTGGTGATATATTGATGCTTATTACTCTCATTCTTTTATCTTCGTTCTCTTGCCTTGAAATTGCTGGCAATAGCAATTGGCTAGAAGCTATTTTGTTTGACATTTGATTGCTCGATCTTCCTCTTTGGTGCATCTTTCAATAAATTATTTACTTTAAAAAATGGTTAATCTTCCTCTAAGTATCACTTTGATGAATCTGTATCATGCTTATGAACAGAGTTTTGCATCTGCTTTTGTGTACATTTGGCAAGTAAATAGTAGTTTCTTTTCATTCTTTAACTAATGCATGAGTAGTAAAGAATTTAGTTGCGTAATCATGGTCATGGATAAAGTCTGCATTAGCGTAAAGGGTACTCCCTGTGCAGATTCTCATATGAATTTTTGGAATATCTCTTATTTGCATTTTCTATCGTTGAAAGAAGATGGTGTTACGACATGGGATGTTGTCTTATAGGCAAAGTGGCTAGGCGGGAGTCTTCGCGCCTTTAACTGTACAGATTGTATGTATTCTTTATTTTATTCTCTGTTTTAGGTTAAAATGTTGTCAGAGGTATATATGTATCTGTCCAGGAAGTGATAGTGTAATTTTTCAATCTGAGAGTTTATCCTTTTCTCTTCACGATTCTGTGTTCATCTTCTTTTAGAATACAAATCTTTACATGGTATCGGAGCTTCGTCTCTGACCTTCTTCTTCAACAACTGTGTCCACCAAAGAGATTTTTGGTGATATTTCAGGAGCTTTTTGCTGGTTCTACAGGAGCGATTGTCACCCAATCGAACTCCACCATCAATCCCATGGATGATCCTTTCAACCTCAACACGACAGATTATTCTGTCAATGAACTCATCTCGCTTGTGCTCACTAGAGAAAGCAATTACCATGTCTGGAGTCACACTTTATTCACGCTCTGGAGGGTTGAAATAAGCAGAGTCTTGTCGATGGTTCTTGTAAAAAGTCAGATACTACTGATTCACGCTATATTTCTTGGCACCGTTGCAACAGTGTGATTGTTACTTGGATATTGAATTGTGTTTCAATAGAAATTGCAGGTAGTTTATCAAGTTCCACTATGGCTTGTGAACTCTAGCTGGATCTCAAAAGTAGATATGCAGCTTCAGATGATACGCGTGTCTATGAACTTCGTCAGGCATTAGGGGACACTCAACGAGGAGGTATGAGTGTTACAGAGTATTATACCAAATAGAAGGGTCACTGGGATGAGTTGGCTTACTATAACATCATTCCTAATTTTGGTTGTGGTGCTAGAACACACCTTGAGCTGTACCAACAAAAGGAATACACTATGGCTTTCTTGATGGGCTTGAATGAATGTTTTTCAACTGTTCGTAATCAGGTGTTGGCGATTGATCCTCTTCCCATTGCCTCTCGAGAAGCCACACCTTCCTACCCAAAGTAATTCTTCTGCCATGGCTGTTAAACAACTCACTATGAATGACATGGGACAAGGGGGTAAGAAAACTTTGATGTGCAATTACTACCGTAAGCCTAGACATAGCATTGAAAAATGCTATAAACTTCATGGGTATCCTGCTGGACAGCCCAAGTAACAGAACCGTTATGGGAATAAGCCACGGAATGATTAGCCTCACTTTGCGAATCAAGCAAAGCTCATGCCTCAATCAAGTGGTACTCATTCCACTATGCAAATGTCTCCTGAGCTTTGCAATCAATTGATGAGTTTTCTCAAGATGAATGCTTCTGCCCAACCTCAACAAAGTACAAATTCTCCTCACTATTATAAAGTCACTTTAGGTAGTATTTCAAATACATCTTCTGATTTGCTCACTTTATGAATTAACTTAATCTCTGTTAGCAAACTTACTTATGATCGAAAATTTTCTATTATTTTTTACTTCAATTCTTGTTTGCTACAGGACTCAGTCACTTTGAAGAAGACTGGAATGGGGAGCATGCATAATGGGTTGTACTCTTGGAAGTCTAAGCTGCCTACCATCAACTCTGTTTTGGGACACAAGCATATAGCCGCTGATAGTTTATTATGGCACCATAGGCTGGGCCATCCTTCTGTGTCAGATAGTAGCCTTTTACCCCTTTCTCTACATGAGTCTTTTGATCATTGTCATGTTTGTCCCATTGCTAAAATGAAGCGAAAGCCCTTTGGCATCAGTGTATCTCAAACACACTTACCTTTTGAGATTATTATGTAGATATATAGGGTCCTCCTCACTCCACTGTTTCTATTGATGGGTATAAATATTTTTTGACCATTGTTGATGATTTCAGTAGAGCCACTTGGGTATATCTTTTACGTTCCAAAGCAGAAACTAGAACTTTCATATCTCAATTATGCAAATATGTACAAACTCATTTCAATACAAATGTGAAAACCATTCGTTCTGATAATGGGGTTGTCGCAACCGGGGTCACGACGCGGACCGGCGATGGAGGATGAAAAACGTTTAGTGTCGCCACCAATTGGTTTAAGGTGTAATTGGACACCGTAAAGACATGCGAACCAGAGAAAGGGGGTACGAGGATCGATTGAGTGTGAGGAAGGTGTTAGTCACCCCACCACTCCCGTTTGAAAACGGTTACCCTAATTAATTCAATGGCTATCTTATGGAAACTTGCTCTTTGCAAGATATAATTGTTTTGAGAAAAAGTTTGTATGAAAAATACTATCAAGTTATGATAGTTTTGGAAAAAAATCGGGAATAACACCATCAAGTTATGATAGTTTTTGTTTTTGGAAATATACTACCAACTTTTGGTAGGTTTAATGAAAATACACTATCAACTTTTGATAGGTTTAATGAAAATACACTACCAACTTTTGGTAGGTTTAATTTTAAATACCAATTTATGGTATAAATGATCTATTGAGAAAATGTCACCTATCAATTTAAATTATTATTGCCAACTTATGACAAACTCATAAATTAAATCAAATAAGGCCCATAATTCAAATAAAGGGAATCAACTTATGATTTCCTTAATTGAAATGACCTACATTCAATTTTAAACTCATACACTCATAATAAATAAAATTAATTCGAATAATAAACGTCCCAATTATACATGTCAATATGAATAAATTACCCAACATAAGGGCCAAATATATGCACATTACAAATCACAATAATCTGGACAAAATCTAAAAATTACTCAAGCTCTCAATAATTCTGGCCCAAATCCTCTAAGTATGCCATTCGGCCCAAGTGGGGTCAAGCCCAATCCAAACCCAACATCAACACAAAAATGGGTTAAATGGGTATCCAAACATAATATCAGGTCAAGTCCATATTTAAAGATTCACATAAAGATATATGATAATATCATACACAACCATATCATGTACACACACATATACATATATAAACACATAAACTCATGTACATATATATACATATGCCTATAGACGTATATATTCGGGCCCTATATACAAATAAACATACATACAAATCCTAAACCTTGCGCACATATATACTGTATATATATATATATATATATATATATATATATATATATATATATATATATATATGCACGCACACACAAACCTGCAAACCGTGTATAATATATACAAACACATATACTGTATATATATACACACGCACACCATATGTATATATATACACACGCACACCATATATACATATGCATAGACAAGTCGATATGAACCGATTGGTATGAAGACCGATGTAGACAAATCTAAAGAATCGATACAATAATACAAACAATAAACAAGACACAAATACGGGCTTTTGAATTTTATTTTTATTATTTTTTCTATTTTTTGGCCAGACAGAAATCGGTTACTACAGGGGTTGAGTTCAATATGAAGGAATTCTATGCTTCAAATGGAATCCTTCACCAAACCACATGTGTCGACACCCCTCAACAGAATGGTGTTGTCGAGCGCAAACATCAGCATATTCTGAACACAGCCTGAGGCCTTACGTTTTCAATCCAACCTACCTAAAATATTCTGGAGCTACTGTGTTTTGACAGCAGTGCATCTCATCAATCGGTTACCTACTCGGAAGTTGGATAAATACATTCCTAGGGATGGCAACGGGGCTGGGCGGGGGCGGATCATGGTCGCCCCGCCCCCCCCTGCGAATCCCCGCGACCCGCCCCTCCCAGCCCCTATTCAACATCTTTGAAAATTGTAAAATTAAATTGCACATTCTAAGATTCGAACCTGAGACCTGTAGGTGGGAAAGCAATGAAATAACCAACAAACCAAAGCTATTTTCATATTACACTTGTCAACTAATTAAATTATTATCTTTACATACCAGCTATTATATTTTTAACATCATTAAATAATTTTAGTTTTACTTAATGGTATTGATTTTAAATTTTATATTATATACATCTATAGTTTTAAATTGTTTAATTTTATACTTTATTTTATAAAATCTTAGGGTCTTAAAGATTTTATCAACATTAATGAGTAGAGGGTCATATTATGACTTTAGGGTTTAGTGCTTAGGTTTAGAGTTCAAGGCCTTTAGGGTTTAGGGGTTTAGGGTCTTTAGGGTCTTGGGGTTTAGGGTTTAAGGCTTTAGAGGTTTAGGGTCTTTAGAGATTTGGGGTTTAGGGTTTAGGACCTATAGGGTTTTGGAGATTAGGATTTAGGAGTATAGGGTCATATTTAACTTAAGATTTATGGTCCTATATTTTTATCAATATCAATTCAATTGACTTAGGGTCTAGGGATTATTTATATTGGACTAATTATATGGTTTAGGGTTTAGCGCTCAGGTTTAGGGGTTAGAGTTTATGAATTATTTATTACTTAGGTTTAGGGAATTAGGGTTCATGGATTATTTAGTGCTTAGGGTTTAGGGATTATTTATATTGGATTAAAACTAAGCATTCAAATCTCTATTTTAACATTAAGTTAGGGTTTAGGGATCTTAAATTATTTTTTATCAACATCACTTCAATTGAATTAGGAGTAGACTATATTTAATTTAAGATTTAGGGTTTTATGTTTTTATCAATATTTATTCAATAATCAATCTAATTAAGAGTATAGGAGTATTGTAAATATTATGTATAGGGTTTTAATGTTTAAGTACTTAGATTTAAGACTTATTAAAGAAGTTTAGGGGTTACTTTGATTTTAATAATAATATCAAATTAATATATGTTTAGATAAACAAATATTTATCTATAATATAAGAAAAATCTTATATATATATATATATATATATATATATTATGTACATAAACATGTATTGCGGGGCGGGCTGCTGGGCGGGTGTGCGGGGCAGGTCGGGTCGGGGTGGGAGGCATACCCGCCCCTGCACGGGTTGAAAATTTTTACCCCCATCCCCGCCCCGTACAAGTCTCGAATCGAAGAAAATCCGTGCGGATCGGGGCGGGTCGGAGCGGGTCGAGCGCGAATTGCCATCCCTATACATTCCATACCAAATCCTTTTTAGTCGAGCCCCTGATTATAGTCAACTTCGTGTTTTTGGTTGTCTTTGTTATGTGACCATCCCTTCTCATGCACGTTCCAAACTTCAACCTCGTGCTTGCTCATGTATTTTTCTAGGTTATCCTTTTGGTGTCAAAGGATATCGTGTTCTTAATCTTTCCACTCATGAAATTTTCATTTCTCGTGATGTGGAATTTCATGAAACAAAGTTTGCCTTCCAACAATTATCTCAATTGATTTCACCAACTTCTGAAGATCTTCCTCCTCCCGATATTAGTTTGGAGTCAAATGGTCATTTTTCTAGTCCAGTAAGCCTTGAACAGTCTATTTCCAACACCCATGAAGCATCACTTTTGCCTTCTACTGATCCAGATTTTATTCCTCTGAACAATACCCCTGCATCACCACAAGTGCCTTTACTCTCTCTACACCTTACGTAAGGTCGTTAATTTTGCTGCTTTGTTACTATATGTTGATGATATGGTCATTGGGGGCACAAATTTACATCTCATTGAAGCTATTAAAATTCACTTGAAATCTTCTTTCAAGTTGAAAGACTTGGGAACGATGAAGTATTTTCTAGGTTTTGAAATCAGTCGTTCACAAAAGGGAATTGCACTCAGTCAACAAAAATACACTCTTGATCTAATTAGGGACTCTGGTTTGCTTGATCCTAAACCTCTATCGTCTCGTACTGAGTTGAACATTCATCTATCTCCTAGTGATGGATGTACCTTAAATGATCCTTCTCTACCGTCGTTTGATTGGTCGCCTCCTATATCTTACATTGACTCGGCCGGATATCAGTTTTGTCATTCATAACTTGAGCCAATTTCTACAGTCTCCTTCGGATCAACATTTACTTGCAACGCAACGTGTACTACATTATCTAAAGACTTCACCTGGGCAGGGTCTGTTTTTCCCTTCTGTTGCTTCTTACAACATTCGAGCATTCTGTGACTCTGATTGGGTGAATTGTCCAGATTCACGTCGTTCAGTGAGTGGCTTTTGTGTTATGCTGGGTGAATCGAAAAAGTAACACACTGTTTCTCGATCTTCTGTTGAGGCAGAGTATCGATCCATGGCAAATACATGTAGCGAGCTAGTCTGGTTGTCATTTCTTCTCAAAGATTTTTTGATCAGTCACCCTCAATCCATGTCTCTGTATTGTGATAGCAAGGCTGCCATTCACATTGGCACCAATCCGGTGTTTCACAAGCGAACAAAGCACATTGAACTTGATTGTTATTTCGTTCGTGAAAAGGTTCAAAGTGGTTTCTTACAGCTTTTTCATGTTCCTTCTGCAGAACAACCTAGTGATTCACTCACCAAACCGATCCCTGTTCGTCAACTTCAATATCTTTTGTGCAAGTTGAACGTTATTGATCCATACCATTCAGCTCGTGGGGGGTGTTACAACATGGAACGTTGTCGTATAGGCAAAGTGGCTAGGCGGGAGTCTTCGCGCCTTTAATTGTACATATTGTATTTATTCTTTATTTTATTCTCTGTTTTAGGTTAAACTTTTGTAAGAGGTATATGTATCTGTATAGGAAGTGATAGTGTAATTTTTCAATCTGAGAGTTTATCCTTCTCTCTTCACGATTATGTGTTCATCTTCTTTTAGAATACAAATCTTTACAGATGGAGTCCCAAAGTTTTAACAACTTATCAGTTTAAGTTAATTGAAATACTTATGGCTGTACATGTTTCCACCAAGTGAAAACCTCCTCATATGTGGTTTTTTCCAGTTAGATTGATCCTAACTAGGTTTTATTTGTTTTAGTGGGCTATCAGCTGTCTGTAGTCCTTGTCCACCCAAATGCTTGTGCAGTAGTGAGAAAAATGTATTCAGAGGACATTTTTATCTAGTATGTTGATGTTATGTATTTTTCTTCAAGTGTTATGACGATTGAGATACTCTTATGGATTTATGTAGGCGACCCCAAACTATTTGGGAAAAGACTCGGATGAAGATGATGATGATTTGCCAAGGGGAAACTTTACCCAGTGGAAATTTGCTTTACCACGACAAGTTAATATTAGAGAAACAATGATCCTCCAGGCAATGCGTCATAAAGGCTGCATGCATTTGCGTTTCGCAGATCCAGTCTCCACTATGGGAGTATTGTCCACCAGGTGTTAGTTTCATGTTCTAAGTGCTGCTTGTAATTCTGAGATGTCTGATTGACCAATTTTTTTTTCCAGGAACAGATTCTTCTACGTAAGGTTCAATTCTACCCTCGTTAGAAGAATATCAACTTGGTTCTGCGGCTAACAGTTCCTGGACTGGGAATACAATGATTTATGAAATTTGCAGAACACTCGGTGGAGTAAAGAGCTGCTTGAGATTTCCTGTGTGTCGAACATTGACTGGAAACAAATAGCTCTGCAAGTGAACCACTGATTTTGTTATATCTCTATGTTGAATAAGAATATGTGAGGCTTACAGAACTAACAACATGCCTGAATTGCTCACGTATGGTGATTAGATTGCTTCCTTTCTTTCTGTTTGTAGACTTAAGTGGAGCAAGGAGCTATTGATCAAGCATCCGTGCGCATTTGCTAATAGCTCATGTGCCAGGCTATGGCAAGGGTGTTCATTTGAATTGCCCGGCTTTCAAGTTAACCGCGTGTATTGGACTCTGCCTAAACTTCCGGATACTTTGATCTTTAACTGTTTAAGCTAAGAACAATGAGAGGTGGTTCGGTTGTCAGTTGGTTGGATTAAACATATGTGTGTTCAAGATTCGATTTTAATGAAAAACATATTTCATATTTCTCAGTGGTATTTAGGGGGAAAAAAAACAAAAACTCTTTAAGCTAAGACAAGTGGATTATTAGAGCACTTGTAATGGAGCATGAGTGTGGTTTTTATTAATTTTGATAGGTTATCGATAAAAATGTGGGCATAACACTGCAATTTTGATGGTCTTGTTTTGTTGGGCCAAACATATAGGAATGAGTCCAACACATAGACATAGGCCGCACTTAACCCACAATAACAACTACACCAAAAATCAATGTTGATTTCATCTCTATTACATTAAAAATCAAGTCAACAAATTTATATCACTATATTAATACGTTTTGTTGGTCTAATCACATCAATAAAACACAATTCCCAATACATTTTGTTGATTTCAATAAATTTACACCATTATAGTTGGTTTAGTGTGAGCTGTATCCCGGGTCTTAACTAGTCAACCAGGTTGGGCCCCAAGTATTCTACACAATACGGATTTTAGTAGTATTTCACCCAAAGAGACGCAAAAAAAATTTCAAAACACTTGGTGGCTCCGCCATGGGATGCAGTGGCACAAAGGGATGTTTGGAGTTTGACAATTAAATTTGAGGATATAATGAATTAATTAACACGATCGATCAAATTTATTTTTTTTAAAATGTCGCTACATTTAATTAAATTACATTTTCTGTCACTGAAAAAAAAGAGACTTGGTCACGAATTTGGTCAATTTGTTTAACAAATCACATGATAACAAGGTGCAGACAATCGGACAATCATGCTAACACTCTCACTTTCCCAATTTATTTGTCATCTTTTGAAAATCTAACTTCTTATAAAGATATCATTTAATACAATTCAACTAAATAAAATAATCATGTTATTCAAAATTTATCTTTATTTATGGTGTTTTTTTTTTTTCCTTCCTTAAAACAAGGGTAATTAAAGTAATAAGAATAATTTTAAAATACAATAATAAAATTATTAATTAATGAAGAAAAGTAACAAGCCTTTTAGGACAGATCAAAATAGAAAGGAGGGAGTAGCATTTATATTTCACTATTTTGCAACTATTCCTGACATCATAAAACTTATCCATTTGAACATTTATAGGCTTCTTTTTAATGTAATAATAGCTCACAAAAGCATATATCAAAGCAGACATAATCCATTTTTCTATCAATGTGTCCCCCAATATAACTATACTTTAATAATTATGTCTCACACCCGCACGTGGATCTCCTCAATTTCATATTTCAGTGCACAATTTGAGGCCATATGTTGTAGAATGTCCGGGGGTAAACAAGCTACACCATCCCGCCGCAGTTCTATTTTGGGACCCAAATTTTTTTTCAAAATGATAAATGTGTATTATTTAAATTAACGATTCTAATTATGTTTTCTTTTCTGAAATAAAAATTAAATTGAATATACAAAATGTATGATAATTTGGATCATTGGATATAAATCCAATAATTCTATATATTTTTTATGATGTAATTTTTGTTTGCTTCAAACAAAAAATATATTATGAGATTGGTAAAACCGATCAAAATATAAATATAATCTTTCAAAACAAAAACAATTGGGCCCAAAATAGGAGTACTGCAGGTTCTGCTGATTTTATATTTTTATTCATAGCATAGCATGGGCATTCCTATGTTGTAGCCCCCTACCTTGTAGTAGTACCTCTTTAAGAGATCTTCCAATTAAAGCCACTAATTATTATAATTTGTGGATGTAAAAATCGGATCATTCACACGTCAATTGCTAAGAGGGTTGACACAACAACAAGTCTCCGTGAATCTTGCAAGAACGAAGAGAGAAGGCGCCCCTTCGTGGCTCGGGTACACTCCGACCCTCAATTCAGTATCAAACTCAGAGAGTTTAGTAATCAAGTGAATCAAAGAAATGTATTTTTTTACCTTGGTTTGACCTTAGCCTTTATATAGGGATCGAGAGGTGAAGAGATAAAGTCTTTCCTTGACTATTGATATTCATATATCGTTCCTACGGTGTCGTAATAATATCATATGTATTGATCATAATCTCCTGATGTCTTTGGACGTTAGCTTGAGCATGGTTGGATATACCGTGAAAGCTAAGAGTTATCTTCTCCCAACTCTTTATTCCTAGCACGGCATCCAGAAAGCTGCAGTACGTAGCTTTCTCTACCAGTGTCACCTGTCATGCTGACTTGACATGACTCATTTTATTTATCCAGATAACTAGTAATTATTAAATTTTAAAGGTGAGAATTTTTAGTTAGAAAATCTTGTTGTGTGGGGAAGGGTTCGTATGAGGATATTTAATTTTTCTATAACTAAACCACCCCCAATCTCTTATGTTGGCCTGTTCAATAATGGAGGAACAGGAGGATCCGGTAGGTGAAGTGGACCATCCTAAATCTTCCTCACTTCATGTCCCAATCAAGGGTTGTGGAACTTCCACTCTCAACCCTATAAATCATTGTGCCAATCACAACCTCAATTTGTGATATTAATATAATTTTGAATCCACATCTGATTTAACTAAAATCAATATAATTAATCCAAAAACAGGTAATTAATATAATTAAATCAAAAAACAAGTGATATGGGATCATATCCTACCCTCGAACTTACAATACAAGGGTGAGTTTCTATGTAGATCGACTCTTAGGGCCTGCTTGAATTGAAAAATGAATAGTCATGTGAGGGATCAATTCAAGCATGTTGTTAAAGAAATTCCCCAACCCCAAATCCCCATCTATATGGAATTCAAACAAAGAACCTCCAAGGTCCAAAGCGCAAGCTACCAGCCTACCTCTGATCTCAGACTCTTAATGGTTAATTAATTAGTCGTTAAAAGAAAAATACAAACAACTTGTAAGTCACACTTTGGCTTGCTTAAGCCTCTCTTCATTAATAAAACTTGACTTTAAAAATACAAAATAAAAATAAAAAAACTATGTAATAAAAATGCCTTATAAGACAGCACATGCTTGAAGAGAAGCCCATTAATTCTGACATGGACCCCCAAATTCACCTAACCAAACTACAAATCTCCCACTTCTTTTGTAAGTTGTACCCTCGTTGTCCATTTTCTCACTAGATTGACAATACCCTCTTGGCTTTTATGTTTCTTCCCTCCCTTTTATTGCACAAAACACACCCCCTTAAGACATTTTTAATTCCACAACAACTCACAATGTTATTTTAATTGGTTATCAAGAGTCCCCCACTAAAGAAATGTTGAAGCACCCCCAACACCTCCAATCCAATCCATTTACTTCTCTCCCCCTCATTGTTTGCTCTATTAATTCATAGCCAATCTCAAAACACGCAGCAATATTCTATCTTGGGTCTTTGTCCTCCATTCAGGGATTGGTGTGTTAATGGGTAGAAGATACATGGTTATGGTGGTGTTAGTATGGTTTGTGTTGCTTGGAGACACCATTAATGGCTCAAGGCACACTCATTTCTTCAAGGTGATGCCAAAGTTGAGACAGACTCCTCCTCCATCAACGCTCATTTACTATGATTTGTTGCCAAAGGCAGTGCCGATTCCACCTTCTGGTCCTTCAAAGAAGCATGACAACATTGGCTTACAAACTTCAAAGAAGATGCGTCCATAAAGAAATTATGCATATACATTTATCAAAGTGAGATGATTATTACATTTTTAGTCCTTTCTTGGTTACTCATACAATCATCAAAAATGTTAGGGATCCCAGTCATCCGAGTAATTCATCTCTTGTCACTTGATTGATGTAAGTGTAGGGGCCCACAAAACTTGATGATTGAACCAGATAATGACATGTCAGTCACTGGGATGACTGGGATCCCTATCATTTATGTATAATCATAATCTTGATAAGCAATTTGTATGGAGTTTGGTGGATTAATTATGTTTCTACCTTCCTTTTATTCTTTTTTTTTTATCAATTTATTGATCGCAACTTCAAATATGTAATTCAAATGATCAAATAGAAGATGATACTCGGAATGATAGAACTATAATGAAATATACGATCGATTTAGAAGTTTTTCATGAACAATATATCTAGTATTAAACGAATTATATATTGATTATAATAGTTTACTCCTAAAATAATATTGATTATAAATAGGTTGACATGTTTACATGCTTGCTTAACAATTATTTTTTATTTTTTTCTATGTAAAGTATAATCAATGTCATATATAATATTGAAATGTTGATGTAGTAAAACAATAAAATGTTTATATAAAAAAAAATATGTATATTTCATCACCTACTATTTTTATTATATCCTAAAAAAGAAAACAATGCATTGAATTCAAATATTTTTCAAAGCTTGAGGGCCATAGCAAGGACTAAAAAGGAAATGGTATTTCTCGAAGTCAATGGTTGTTAAAATTAAATTATGAAATTAAATTGTGGTGGAGTGCAAATAAAGTGGGTTTAGTTGAAATAGCAATGCCGCCCATGCAATATTTTTTTTTAAATACCATCAAGAATTACGTTTACGGGTTGGAATCGAACATTGGACACACGTATGCCTAACTCAGTCGATTGTCAACCAAGCCAACTCTTATTGGTTAATGCAATATATTTCTTACGACCATTTTTCAACGCTAAACCCATCCAACAACCAAGTGGATTTAATGGTGTTTTGGAGAAAACAAATATTTATTCGTACAAATAATACTAAGCAACAACACCTAATTAAGATTTTGCTTATTTTTCACGATTTTTGTTTTTATTTTCTAAAAAATAGAAAACAACTCCGAAAAAATATTTGATTGTCCATTTTAGAAAACACGGAAAATAGGAATTCGCTTGAAAACAGAAAATGAAAAAACACATTTTTTGGAGAAGCAGAAACAAAGAAAACAGAAAGAAAAAAAAATTAAACAGAGACATATCCTAAGTTTATAATACATTATAAAAATGTGGAAGAAAATTCATTATCACAAATACTGAAAAATTATGAAATTTTCTAAAATTTGATTTTTCTTAAAATAAATGGAACAAAAACTTATGCGTACGTGATTACCAAACTCACCTAATTTACATGATGAGTGGTATGAATTAGAGCTACACATACATGTGATCCCTACATGGCAAAATCACTTAAATTAATTATATGTGTCTCTCTCTCTCTCTCTCTTTGAAATGGGCAGAGGGATTCGAACCCTAGTCATCAAGGTGATACACATCATCCTTACCACTCTAATTAGTGATTCGGATGTAATTATCTGTGTCTTTTATTTAAACGAAATTTCACCTTATAACAAAAAATTTCAGACGTTGAGAAGTATACTCTACTAAATTTCATTAATCTTTGAGACTAAAACTTCAATCAGAACCAGTCATCTTAATGACTGATATGTCACTCTTTAGTTCAATCATCATATTTTGTAGGCTCTTAGACTTATATCAATCAAAGAACAAATGAATTATTAAAATGACTGTGATTGCATTTACCGAGATGCCAAACATTTTTTAGCTTCAATTCCTTTGTCCACACAGAATCTCTTTACATTCAATTACGTATTTGATTGACTTAATTTCATTCTTGTGTTACCTTATGAAAAGTAAGTCAAACTTTGCACATCCTTATCAAAACAGTAGTGCTAATGTTACTATTTTAACATAGTAATATTGGTCAGCTAATGTTACTATTTTAACAGAGTAACATTGTCGACAAATGTTGCTGTTTTGAAAAAACTTCAGATTCAGCTGATTTTGGCTTCTATTCGTCACACCACCATCACCGTTGGGCTTCCCTCACAGAGAAGCACAATGTCCAGTCATATTTAGACTAAAACGACCATCAGAAAAAGAGATGAGAGAGAAAGATGTAGTAATAAGAGAGATATAATGCAGCAGAAGAGAAAAAGATGTAGTGATGAGAGAGATGTAGTAGAGAAAGAAGCTCTAGTGAGATGAGGGAGAGATGTAGCATAGGGAGAAAGTAACAAGAGAGAAACATATTAGGTTAAAACCCCTTTGAAAAAGAGACAAAAAAAGAAATAGATAAAATTTAAATGATTTAAATAATTATAAAAAATAAAAATGAACTTATGGGGATTAAAGTTTTTTGGAGTAAACCTAGATGTCCAACAATTTTGAAAGTGGTATTAATATGTCATTTTCCATTTTCGTTATCAAAAACAAAAAGTCAAACTTTGTTTATACCTAACGAATGACCATGCATGTGTTGAGTTTGTTGACGATTGACACCTTCACCTGAAAGGTTTTTCTTTCTGTTCCTTTTCCTCCCAAAGTCCATATATATGTATATATTAAATTCGAATCTTACGGGAGGTCCTGTCAACATATATAGATAATTTTAGTTGTTAACCATTAACAACACGATTTCCTATCCTATAATAACTCCGCAGTTAAACATGTTTCCACGAGAGCACTAATGAGATGGGTGACCTCCTGAGTAGGCAAAACTGTGCGAGCCCGATGTATTCACGAGAACTAAATAATATTATTGATGTGTATTGGACTGAAAATTCTAATAGGTTTAATTGTTGATGATGAGAGCTTCTGCAGGATTGAAAGATGAACCACTCCAATGCTCAAGTAAAACTAAGAACCTTGAAGATAAGAGCTCTTATAGAAAAAGTATGAAAGTTGTGAATGAATCTTTTACCTTACCGGAATGCCTCTTATAGCAGTGAACTCATTCTAATCCATTCTGGAGTCGAAGACTGTCTTCTGTATGCAAACTAGGAGACAGACGTCTACATTTTGTTCTTCAAGTAGGGTCAGGAGTCTCATTTTATGAATATCCTGTTGTGTTTCAAAACCCACTTGCGACTGTCTTGTGCCGAGATAGGCCTTGGATGCTTAATTTGCTATACATGCAGAATTAGGCCAAGATGAGTTTATCCCATCAGATGAACTTTCACTTTATCTTGAAAATGTCACGTGTAAGTTTTTGATTGGTGGGTGAATTTAGTATCATCATATTTTTTTGGTTACTAATTTCCATCATAGGAGGTTAAATATACTTTTCTGGCCATTTAAAGGTAATTAGTTCGTTGATTGGACTTGGACTTGGACTTGCTTAGTTTCTATTGGGATATATCTCCATCATTTCAGAAACTCTTATCATGTATTTTGGTCTCAATAGTCAATACCGTTAAACCTAATTATTAATTATTTCCCAATGAGGTGAGGTGAGGTGATTCCTTTTCTGGATCAGTCTCAGGTTGCAATTAATGATGGTGGCATGTGTTTGGTTTTGATTATTTGGATGAATTAATGGCTTAAACTTGTTTTCTTAATTTTTGATTGAATTGAATTGAGGGCTGATAATTATATGAACTATGGTGACTCCTTACCGACTAAGCATGATTATGACAATTTGTAAGTTAAGTTTGATTATTATTAAGTGTTTCTTTATAAACCGACAGTTCAACATTCAATCTCAAATATCTTAATTCTTCATTCAAGACGGTTTGATACATCGTTTGGTTTTAAAAACTATGACTATATTTATTGAAATGGTGGCTTTCTGTTTGTATCGAAAATGACCTCTAATCATCTCTTGACACGTGACAGTGTGGAACTCACAATCGACGACGGTCAATCAATCATCAAAGGACACGTGGTAAGGGCAATGAGATTTTAGATTAATATTTGTCGATGTTGCATGTAAATCCGGTGTTAATTAAGCTAAAATCCAGGAGGCAGTTGCTAGTTTTTAGGATGTCTGAAGATTGATGTCCAAAAAGACTACAAACAAGGGATTCGTTGTTATAATTGTTTTAATCATGATTTAAAACAGTTTGTTAAACGTAAACTAAGATTTCAGCTGGATAAGTACAAGAAGGGTTCAGAAGAAATAGGAGTTTGAAGCCTGTACGTTCCTAAAATGTCTCAAAACACGTTTTTAGCAACTGCACATCAACTAGAGACCAGAGGTCCCGAGCCATGATCGTCCTGCACTTTGAAGAACGAAAAACCTTCCCAAGTTCAAGCATACAGGAGCACTGACAATATGATGATTGTTAGCCATTTTCCTTCAATCACAAGCATAAGGCCTACGATCCAGGAAAGGTGAGCATGGTGCATGTTCCTAGTACCCCCCACATCCACCCTAAAGAAGAGGCACAACCAGGGATTCCTGTCATGATGCCCATCACCATGAAGCAGTTGCGATTATCAAGAGTTTTGACTCAACAACAAAGAATAAGGTTGTTTCCCACGTTCTCTCATAATAGAACATGTCAAGGACGTGACAGGGAAACAAGAGATGAAGATCACCATGATCACCATAAAAACTATTAAAGGAAGAAGAATAGAGACTTACACTCACCCCGCGTCAAACACAGACTCCACATCTACAAACTTTTACTGCTTTCTTAGGCAATGACTTTAGTTACTTATATGGGGTTTTTACTCATAAGGACAAAAATTAAAAGTAGTATTCAAACAATGACAACCTAAAAAAAACTTTAGAAAAAAGAACAAAACCTACAAACTTACAAAAATACCCTCCCTCCCTCCTTCTTCCTTCTTTCTTCTTCTTTCTCCTCCTTCCTTGCTCCACCATATCGAAAGTTGATCGTTCGTCCATCGTTTTCAACAAGCCAACTACCGAAATGAAGCTCTAGGTTAGCCCGATCAAAGCCCAACCATCACCCACAGTTGGTTATCATTTGATTTGTCGGAAAAGCTTTATGAAATCACAACCACCGTTTGAAAAAGAGCTAGATCCGGCCTATATGGCCAACATCGGTGACTATCAACACCCCCAATCAACTCCACAGACCAAGATGCATCACCTGTGAGGTTTTATTGCTTTTTCAACCTCTTTTTTTTCTTCTGAAATCATATATGAATTTACATATATAATATTTTTTTCGGATCTGTTTTAATATGTTATTTGTTTCGAAACTTCAAACATATAATATTTCATTAAAGACAGATAATATTTTAACAAGACATAACATTAAGCAAGATAGATAACATTATGACAGATATCAGATTAATCGAAACAGATAACATATCACCTGCAGTTTGCAGATCCTAAAAAACCACGAAAATCACCACGGAAAATGTCGAAAATAATGATGTGATGACAAATCAATGAAAACAACAAGATCTATAGGTCCCGTGAAGAGTATGAGTAGATCTAGTTCGAATACAACAAAAATTATGATGAAAAATCATGTGCAGAAGGCATGTGTCATGTTTGAGGATGAAGATGAGGGTATTTTAGACAATAAAACCATATATTTTAACTTTTTATCTTTTTTTGAATATTAGTTCAAACTACATTGACTTTATGGAATAAAACTTTTAAGAGTGTCATTTTTGGAACAAAACTCTTCAATAAGGGACTAATCTTTAATTTTCCCTACTTATATTTACGATTTGCATGGCTTAGGCCAACTAGTTTTTAGATTAGCCCTTTACCTTTCAAACATCCAAGTTGTTGCCTCTGCGGCTATGTTTGTGTTTTACCTTGTAAAGCACACGCCAATACATTGTAGGATGTATTCTCAGCTAATTAAATTTCTGATATATTTCAATAATGTGTTGTGTTTCATTTCATTTCACTAGGAGTTGCTTATTCCGGTGTCAGTCTTTTATCTCATGTTTTTTCTGCTTGACACTAATTAGATTCTAAGTCTTTTTCTCATAAGGCAACCTCGAACCAGTAGTCTTGTGTTATCGAACTGCACACAACTCATTTGGTGAACAAGTCAGATTTGGTGCAACTCCATATCAAAATCTTTGGAATGACAGCAAGTCCTGACACTACTGAACACACACATCATCCGTAACTCAAAACATGTATATCCCAACAACCGGAAATGACATTTAATCTCCCCTGTTCATTATATTTACGATTCTTGATGGTCAGTAGTTGCGGAACCAAGGGGAAGATTGGACAAGGCCCACCACTGTCCGAGAAGTCCTCCACCATCCGATATTCAAAGGCACGAACATCGGAGCGTTAGGATTCAACGTTGATGATAGTGTAGATGATGATCTATGAGAGAACACCCATTGTTAATATCAAAGAGGGCTTTAGAGTTGCAGAGGATATAAGTATAGGATTTTTAATCCTAGTATGTATGACAGTTGCGTGATCATACAAAATTTTGTCTAGTTTAGGTGAAGGAAGTATGACTGCTTTACCAATAATTGAGACAGGGAAGTAACCTTGTGATAGTTTACTCTGATCGGATCTAAACTAACCAATTTTATTTGATATGTGGGTGATTATTTAGACGCGTGGTTTATGTTTTCGTTGGACATATTCTTATCTCGTATACTCTGTCTAATTACCGTATAATAATAATGTGAATATAGATCAACCTTATCGTAAAAAAATGGATAAATCATGAAACATATTTTTTTAAGATAATTTTCTTCTATTTATCTGTTTTTCTTTTGTTAAAATCTCTGATGCAGTGAGGCTGCAGGTTCCCTTATCCCACATCGGGTAGATGGGAGCTGGAGAAGTGCTTTATATGGGTGGGCAATCCTCAACCTTGCAAGCCGGTTTTCAGGGTGTGAGTTAGGCCCACGCCATCAATGTGGTATCGGAGCCCAGGCCCATGCTAACGATGCGGGTGCATGTGGGTCCGCGGGGTGGTGCTCTACGGGGTGGGGGCCACACGTGGGAAATTGATGCAGTGAGGCTGCAGGTTCCGCCGGTTCGGTTTTCAGGGTGTGAGTTAGGCCCACGCCATCAATCTCTCTAAAGTGACAAGTATAAGAAATAGATCTATCCTAGATAACTTTTTGTTTTATTTATCACTTGGTAACTGAATATAGATAAACATATTTAAAGAGATTTAACTAGCTATTTGATAAGATGGATTTAATTATGATCACATTACTTTAATGATCTTATCTCTTAGTCACAGGTTTGATAAATACACAGCAAAAGCTCTTCAAATAGGTGATCGAAGCAAGTGAAGATTATCTCGAGAGTAATACAGATTCTTTGACTTCTTTTTTGTTTCATGCTCTCTTGTACTTGAGTGAAAAATAGATCAATGTATAAGTAATTAAGGGAGAGTTTCATTGTGAGTGAAAACACCGAATATACTTGTGAAAATTTATGGTGACTCAAATTTCGAAGACGTACACCGTGAAAACTATTGATAGATTCCAAGGTTGGTTTAAGTTTGGTGTATTCTAAACGAGATCGTCTCAACACAAACCCTTGATAGATTCCAAGCTAAAATACAACAAAGATGGATTCCCGATGTGTTGAAACATACACTCGATCAAGATGATTCGTGGATTCGAGCAAATGATTAAAGTGAGTAGGTGTTGAAACTTGAAATCCTTTGTAATCTTTATCAAAGTATAATAAATTGTTTTAAAGGCTAGTCACCATATAAACTCAAGGTTTTCTCTCATTTGAGTTTTTTTTGTAAAAATTACGATGTTCATTTATTATTACATATTCTACACGTTTCCATATCATTTGACTAACGATATTTGTGAGCACACAAACTATCAATAAGGACGAGGGATGTAGTGTTTTTTTTTTTTTTGGCCCAACAAGATGAGGGATGGATGGGCTAACAAACGCCTCTGGGAGCAAATATCTGCCGACAAACACCGACTTTGTGCACCAACAAGTGGAGGGGGGAGGCGGAGGATTAATCCCGATTTTTCCCAAAATATATGTAGTGCTTAGACCACCACCCCCTCCATTTTTATCAAAACGGAACAGGGTAAAATATTAGTTGCTCCATGTGAAGTCCATAGACCTAATGCATTCCCAGAAACTTTTTTTTCCCAACAACATATCATGTACAGTTCAGACATAATTTGCACATGACCTTGTATGCAAACTTAATAGATGCAGAAAAAAATGAAAGAATTCCCTATGCACAATTCAACCATGATTACAACCTTCAAAAAAATTCCGTTTGTATCAAATCTCACAGCTTTGCAAAAACAAGCGATGAATTAGACGAAAGCCTTTCAATGTTGCCCTACATATAAGAAACATGAAGGAAGTAGGAAACATGTCTTTCAATTCCCAGCAAAAGCTTCAATCTTTCATCATAAAATCCAATCTGGTCAGCTATTTTAACACGAACTGCCCGGTTTAGTTTGAGAAATTTTAGAACTTCAATTCGATATCATTTGAAACGTAAAAGAACAAAAATCCTTCCATTTGGTCAGTCAGAAAAGCTAAAATCTGAAATTACTTTCTTTTCATTGAAAAATATTCAAAAATAAAACAGAGAGAACCACACTCGAGGAAAGTAAATCAAAACTCACAGAAAAAGAAGAAATGCATGTGCATAGAGAGGGAGAGGAGCAATAATCAAATTTGGATATAGCACTCTTAAATACCGTCAGCAGCAACGATATAAAACCCAACAGCATCAACTCTGCATCCAAATTACCCTGAATATCTCAAACCTACTTTTGAATACACCATCCACATCCACCCATATACCCATCACAACTTGTAAGACCTAAATCTTTATTTCAGTCCTCACAACTGTATATCCTCCAAAGTCCAAATTGCAAGGATGTAAGAATATGTCATCCATCAGAAGAACAAATTCCTCAACAACCAGATAAAATGCACAAATAAATCGGTTGCTAAGATGCATAAAGGGGTTGAAGAAAATATAACCCTCAAACCCCATGAAAGACCTTCGGTAACCAATATATTATCAGAGAAATTAAAGCAGAGCCAAAAGAAACCTCAAAATCCCAATAAATATAACACCAATTGAAACAGAGCCGCAGAGAAAAAGGAACAAGAGTGGCTTACACTTTGGAGATGATAATCCAATCACTTGAGAACAAACCAGCTATGAACTCAAACAATAGCCTAAACCAGATGTACCTTTGATTGTACGATCGTCCGTGTAAGAATCCTCCGAGCAAACCAGAGTGAAGACAGTGGTGGAAGAGATATGCAGTCCTCCTTAGGATTTTTCACGAACGCGAGTGAAGTAGGCTTTGGCCGGAGCTGAGGCGCAGCGGAAGGAGAGTGTGTGAGTCGAGACAGAGAGTGAGAGTTCAGTTGCCTTTTAGTGCGCTGGAAGTAGCAACAAGATAGTCTAAAGTATACAAACTTAGCTCAGATACTGATGCAGGAAGTAGTTTGTTCAAATCTGTAATTTTCAAGCTCCATTTTACATACTCATCAAGTTTTACAGATATGCGACTGCCCTTCGCCAACACTTTGTACCCAAAAATTACTGAGTACTAATATACAGAATAATAGAATATAATTTAAATAAAAGATCTCCGTGCGAGAGGGGTTTTACTCCCACATGATATGTGCAGACTGTTTACAGGAACCGGACATGTGACCTATAGGTTGGAGAAACTCATTTTCGCATAGACTGTACCAACATAGGTCAAAAACATTATATGACAAACCACATGGACTTTTGTCTTTGACCCTAAAACTGTTGGATCTTTACGTTAACTTTATCAAAGACGGAAAGACCCTGAGGCATGTCCAACCAGTTTAACAATTAACAATGACAGGTTGCTAAAATTTCCTCGGATATACATGTCGATATTTGGAGTGTGTACACAGAAGAGACACCACAAGAATTATTCAACCTCTGTCGTTCCACGATAAAATTAAAAAAAAAAAAATTTCAATAAGTCAAAGTTAAACGGTCTCTTTCCTAGTATTTGAATTCTAGTTTTCTAAAAAGGTTTAAGTTGTAGTGCAGACAAATCACAAAAAATGCACATCTTTTCCAATGTTGCATGCATGACTTTCAAGCTTATATACACACATTCGAACAAGAGCAGCAGCGTATTTACAAAAACAGCTGTCTCAGCAACAAATTATCCCTAGTCACACTCTATTCATACTCACCAGCCTTTACAGCCATCTACTTGCAGAAGATAACCATATTTCCACTTGACATACATACACAAAGATGTCTTTTAGCCAATTTCAACTTCACTGTCATGCCTAGCTCCATAAGTGACAACAATATCAAGTTCAACTAACAATAGCATTAGAAACATAGCTTTATAAGCTACTCATAACATGTTTAAACGTGACTAATACCAATATAAGTCAGGGTACGAAAACATTATCATGTCATGACAATGGTTTAAAAATACATCACCAAAAGAAAAGGAAAAGGAAAAAGAAAAAATAAACTAAGAACAGCAGCTGCTGCTCTCATTTAGCTTTTTTCCTTTTTTAATGCAAACGAAACTATGTTAGAGGCCACAAAAAAGGCAAATGCTACATAAACAGATACAATAAACAAAAAGGAAACAGAAGTCCATAAACAAAGTGCAGCAACTAATTTACAGCAAGGCTAATTGACACAAGGAATTTGTTACAATGTCTAGAAAGCCAGGAATTTGTAGTACTATGAAAATTATCCATGAAAATGTCTGAGTCTATCTCCATTCAAGGAAAAGAAAAAAAAAGGTTTCATCCCCTTTTAAATCTCAAAATTAAAAGTCACAATCCCATAGCACAATGGTCATGAGAACAACTTCATCCATTGGGAGACCAATAGGGTTCCTTTAAAGTAGTCCCAAAGGCTATATAAAAGCAATAACCTAAATCATAAGTTTTTGAGGTCCAGATAAATTCCTTTGATGGATATGTAGAAAGATAAAACCTGAAACAACATATATTGTTTTACTCTCAAGAAAAGACTAAGAGATTGGTTGCAATACTTCGAAGAAAACATTAACAAAAAAATTATAAGGGTACTCATCACACAAACCATGATCAATTGATCATCCTTAAATTAATAAAATCACAAACAATATGTTAACACCACTTTGCCTACTACTTCTAACAAGTCAAATCAATGTGGCAGCCACATGAAAGTGAAACAAGTAGATGAGTATAAAGGAGCCTTACATTACTCCCTCATTCAGACAAGAGACACAAGAAGATCATCAATACTTTCATCTGTCTTAAGTCCTAAATCCTACACGTAGAAACAAAGTTCAAGTATTGCTTGCAGCTAAGTACGTAAAAGAGACATGTTCAGTTCTCTACTTTCATTTATATTGAATGAAATACAGTAAATGACAAATACAACAACAATGACAACATTGTTTGATAGCATACCAACGTCGCGCAATCATCATCATCTCACGGCAAAGCATTAAGCTGTGCTTCAAACACAAAGCCTCTAGAGAGTCCATCACCATTTCCTGGCATCTCATCAATCCACCTCCAACCCTCTCCGCTATCCCAAAGTGCCAATCTTCCAACCCTCTTCGCAGAGAAGCATACCTTATCCCCGCCACCAAACACCTTGAACTTGGTTGACTCCTGAAAACACCTGTACATATCCACAGGCATCCGATCTGCCTCCTCCCACTCCAAGCTATCCAAATCCAACTTCAGTATCAGTAATGTAGAGCATGCTGGGTTTAGTGACAACGTTGATTTCAGGCCTCCGATCATCAGAATTTCGTTACTCCCACTCCCACGAACCAAACGCGGCCGTTTTATGATATCGAATATATCTCCCCACTCGGGTTTTTCAAGACGGACCCAATTGTGATGATGATCGTTCGAGCTGTTAAGACTACAAGTAAATAGCTTCCATCGATTTCTCCACGGAGACCCAACATCGCACAGAGCATACACAGAGTTCGAAATTAACATTGGGCTTCGCGGTTTAGACGGTAAATTCGAGGAGAATTTGAGCCACTTGTTTGAGGAACCTGAGAAGTAGAGGGCAGCGAGTTCGGTCAGAACCATGATCCGGTTCACCGAGTCAACGAGGACAGAACCGTGACGCGACCAGGCGGAACCCAGCTGGGGAAGAACTCTATACTGACGAGTCAACGGGTTACAGACCACGAGCGACTTATTCGACTCGGTAGAGTTCGTCGAATCGCCCCACAAATACACGAGTCCACCCGCCGATGCGACCGGGTGAGGTGATCTGAAAGGCAAGAAATCGAGACTAAATCTGAGCCATTTATTGTGGCAGGAATCGTACACGTGGAGGGAGGGCTGGAAGGACTCGTGGCAACGGTGGCGGTGGCGATGATGATGAGGAGGAGGGCGAAGGGCGAGAAAGTGGAGAGGGGGTCGGGTTGAAATGAGGTCCATGAAGGACGATGACGTGAGCGTCTGATTGAAGGACTTGCAGACCGATCTACAGGCAATAATGTCACGAAGAGGGAGAGAGGAGAAGATTAGCTGCAGCGTGTCCTGCGGAAGTCTGTTCATCTGAGACCCATCCATGTTTCTCCGAGGCGGCTCCGCAGATACAAAGGAAAGAAGAAGATGCAGAGAGGGAGTTAATGGGGTTTTTTTCTAAACTTGGAGGCTTGTTTGGTGACGTTTTTGTTACAACGTGTCATATGCAATTATGCACAGTTTGGATTTGATGTTTTGAAAATTAAGTAAAGTAATGTTAAGTCACTCAAAATAAGAAAGAAATCTATGTAACGTATAAAATTGTCATTGATTACAAAAACATATTAGTCAAAATCTTACGCTATGCATAACTTTTTTTGTTTAACTCATATTTTTTAGATGTTGCATTTTATATTTTATGGTTTGTTTCAATTTTTTTACTCAAAGTGTTTTTATAGGAGAGTAATTATTTTGATTGTCGATTTGATTTTTAGTAATTATTTACAAGAAATTGTATCAAATATAATTGAAGTCATCCAATTGTCCGTTACAAACTCTATTATTTTTTAAAATTTATTTATTTTTTATTAAATCCACTTTGAGTTTTTTATATTTTTAATCACATTTCATTGTCATTTTTTCGTTTTTAGTTGACCAAAAGTTATAGCCCTTCAATATATCTCTTTTGATTTTTATTGATTCTATTATATTTTACATTTTTATTGTTGTTCTATAAAAAGGCTAGTGTTGATTTCATTTTACATTAAAGTAAAATGTTAAAAGTATTCATATCAAAATTGTTATTCTTTTTTTAAATGAGATTTAAAATTTTTATAATACGCATATTTATAAAATTATATAAATATAACTTTACATATTTCATATTTATAGTGTAATTAAAGAGAAATTTATATTATTGGTTTTAAACGGTTTTGTAATTGAATGTGCAAATAAATCTTTTTTAAAAAAATTCAATTTCAATATGAAAATTAATGTATATAGAGCTTTTTTGAAATATGAGAAATAGAGAATTCTTATGAATCCACGTGACAATTAATCTTACAAATAAGTTATTCAAGTGTCAAATAAGATACCAATTGGCTAGAGCCTTCCCTTTTATATATAGTATAGATGTAGCGTCTATGATTTGGAAGCTGCAAATTTTAAAATAGTTATTGATTATAAACATATATATAGCGTCTATGATTTGGAAGTTCCGCAATTCATTTAAAATTGTAGAGTCTACAATTTTAATCCAATGATTTGAGAGATATGTCACATCACATCACATCACATTTTTGTTTTTCTATATTAAAAATATGTATGACTTTTTCCACTCAATTATCTTGAAATCCGTCCTTTTAATTTTTTATAATATATCCAAACAAATGAATTGGAAGGAAAAATGCATTCTTAGAGAGTTAAGTAAAGAGGATTAAGGGAGAAGAGTAATTTCACCTTGTTTGGATTGTAGTAAGTGAGTTGAGTGGAGTGGACAAGGAAGTTCGCACTCACGTAACTCTCGAACGCAACATTTTGTAATCCCCCAATTTAAGGGTTTGTGAGGTAAGAGAATAGTTTGTTTATTATTTTTTAAATCATACATAAAATTTTTTGCTTCTTTCAACTTTAATAAGGATATTTTTGTATCTCATGTCACTTAATTCTTCTTAACTCTCATTAACTTGGGAGTAGGGGTCGACATCGGGCCTAGCCGACCCGATCTGGCCCGGTTTTTTCGGACCGGGCCTGGGCCTGATTTTGAGAACCGGGCTTCGGGCCAGGCTTGGCTCTCAAAATGAGGCACAGGCTGGTTTGGGTTGGACCCGACTTTTGACTATATAATATTTATATATGTATTTTTTTTAGGGAAATGTATTATATATATGCATATGTGTAATATATATGTATATGTATTATGTATATATATATACACATACATTGCAAATATAATATATATGTATATATATATATATATGTATATATATATATATATATGTATATATATATACAGTATGTTGCCTAGTAGGGCTCGAGCGGGGCCAAAATTGGCCCGAGGTGTCAGGATTCGGGTTGGGCCCGATCCCAGAAATGAAGCCCAGACCCAGTATAATTTTGGGCAAGGTCGGGCCTAACCCCGCGAGCCAAATGGTGACCCCTACTTGGGAGGGGGCTGAAATCCATCCCTGAATTTTTTTTTAAATTTCAACCATTTATTTCATTTAATGATCATAGTAAGTGCCACGCAATCAGGAACCCATTTTTCTTCACGTGTTTTACTTCTAAAAACTAAGGGTCTATTTGGAAACAATTTCCAAAACAATTTTCTATTTTCAAAAATTGTTTTGGCTTTGAAAATTCGTTTGGGTGAGTGTTTTTAGAAATTATTTTGTAAAATTGCAAACTATTTTTGGTTTTCAAAAACCAAAATTATTTTTTGATGTTTTGTAAAATTCTTTCATGTTTTCTCTTTCCTCTATCCTCTTTCTCCACACAAAAAATCAAAACTATTTTTAAACGCACCCTAAAATTTCGATTCACTTCATAAACCCTATAAAACATTCAACCAGACAATTGTTTTATTTACCATATAATAGTTGTCAGATATTAATGATGTGTGTCATAACTGGGATTACGACGCAGGTGCGCACTCAGATGTGTCATTACAACTCACCCAAATGTATATGAAGCCGCCACCAATTGATATTTATAGATGCAATTGGACGTATGACAGTCAATACATTATCTACATATATACCTGAGATTCGTAGGGACTCGAGAGTATGATTATGTGTGGGAAAGGTATTAAACACCCTACAACACCTGTCCAAACATGACAATTACCATTTGAGATCTGAGAGTTTCGGGTGCTATCATTGCTATGAAAAATATATATATACACACATGTATATATATATATACATGTATATTCATAGTATAAGATATATAAAAATGGATTGGGGATCGGTCGGACCAAATGTTCTACTAGCAGTCTGTGCAACCTTATAGAGAAAGCACATAAAACTTATAAGTGGTGGCGTAAAGCCTTGCTGTCGGATGAACAATATAGTGTGTAAAGGGATAGCAAAGAAAAAGATGCATGGTATGTGAATGATGTAAGGGACACTAGTGAGTGCAGTATGCATAAGACTCTGCCTATTTTCAAATGGATAAATACGGGACACACATGAATAACTACGTGTGAAATGCTACCTACTATGATATGGATGGATAGGGAACATGAACAAATACATTACGTGTGAGACACTACTTATCGTGATGTGGATGAATATTATATGAGTACTCCCATCACCGTTCTCATGTAAAGGTTGCAATGGCTACGTGGAGGTCTCATGAGTGATGACTACAAAGAATATTGAAAAATGATTTTTGTGACCCCCGAAATGATATCAAGAAAAAATTTCCATGGGGTCTCAAAAGATGAGGGTTTGATCTCATGATGATTCCTAAGATGCATGACCAAGAAGTTTCACCCGACTCTGACTTTCATGGTATTATCCAATGGTCGTCGAGGTATGGTCCCTCTTACTAGAGAGGTCCATGCCTTATTGTTTTAGAAAATATACCTGAATGTGAGGACAGATGGTTGCAAGCTCAAGGTCTCGTTGTCGGCTTCCTTCTATTTCCTTCGAGTTTTTTCCTGATTCTCTATCTCATCCTCTTTTCTCGTATGCCCTATTTTCTTATTCGTCCCCTCCTCTATGTCGAATTGCTGGTCTGCCTTTTCACATTTTCCTTTTCCTATCTTTTCAACTCATTGTCCTCCATTTGCCTCATTTTGGCCTCCTATATCATGACCCCCCCTTTTGCGTTTGAGCTCGAGGACATCCATTTTGCTCTCTACTATCACACTTATATCAGATAGCCTTCATGTGGTCCAGCTTGCTCCCATGAATTGGTAATAAACTTTACTTTCTTCGGAAAGAATGGAAATCGGTTAGGCATGATTCTTATTGGGCCGAATCTGGATTTGATGAGCAATTGGCCAGACATAATCAAGAGGCTTGGGTCTAGTTGTTTGGCTCAGTCGAAGAGTCAGTGAGGACCATTATCGTCTTTCCCAATTTTATTCAAAAGTCTCATTCATCCAGAAGCGCGGAGAAGGTAAATAGATGCCTCATCGATTCCCCGACGTCTGACGACTCTTCATTCTGTTGGATTTCGTTAATGTTGGCCAGCCTATAAGAGGAGGGTTTTTGCTTGATTACTCAAAACACCAGAGGTATGACAGAGATAAAAAGAAAGCGACCAGACTCTATATGGCGCCAATGAAGAATGTCTTATGTTTCTCTTCTAACGACATTCCAATTCCTCTAATCTGATAGCGTCACGCTGATTCCTCCAACTCTTAGCCATGGACAGAGGGTCATCTTATCAATCCCAAGACCTTACCTTTGACTCTAGTCGGGCACTGGCATTGGCGATCAATTGGAATAGTGTGTATATGCGTCTCCCTTTTTGAGCAAGACAAAGAGTTATTGTTAGTATTTTTTGATGAAAAATTGATAAAGATATGGGACTCATGGAAGAAATTGTAGTTGAATGGGACAAACATATATATATATGTGTGTGTGTATGTGTATGTATATGTTGTGGTGTTCAAAATCAAATTGAACATAGAATATAGAAGTCCTATTTACTTTATGAAAGGAGACGGCACACGCAAGGTTTGTATGAGTGGTGAAGATCACGGTAGAGAGAAATCAAAGGTTTATGAGAAAGAGCAAATGGTGATAACTTTGTGGTGTATCTTTCGGGTTTAGTCTAGGTTTCTGTCAATAAGAGATTAAGATGTAGGGTGTTAGAGATATAGGCTAGATTGGGGCTTATGTAATCTCTTGGACTCTTGAGTATTCTTAGGTTTCTTGGTGAGAGAAATTATCGGTTTACGGTTGTACAAATTTTCTACATAGTGAAGTTTTCTCTTGATTGTCTTTTGACAACGGCCGTGGTTTTTGCTCCGGGCTTGGAGATTTTCCACATAAATCTTGTGTGTTGATTGTTGCTTTTCTCAATTTCCATTTCTCTATTCTCGTGTTGATTTATCTGTCAAGGAGGAGAGTGAGTCTAATTTCCCAACAGTTATAAGGAGATCTTCTACTATTCAAATATGGGGCACATGGCGACACCTTCCTAGTCTTTGCTTTTGTCGGACAAGGCATCATTAGGATTTAGGTTTGTTAGTGGTGAGCAGATGAATATCAGATCTTCGAACACCATCTCTGAGACCAGAGAATCATATGGGTTCTCATCAAGAGGACCGATCGACCGAGCGCTTCCTTGTAATCAGTTTCGCAGAAGAATGTAATTATAACATTATTTCAAAATTAATAAAAATTTCAATTTGAATATATCTTTTACTTCTACTTAACTTCATTGATTTGGGTATGAACTACTAACTCTCTGACTATGTCCTGACCATGAAGATAGGAGTTGGCTTATTCAAGATCACGTCTATACGACTTTGCTCATGATAAGTCAAGTTCAATGCTCCAAGGATTCGGAGTAGGCACCACCCAAAGTAAGGTCTCTACTCATATAGATGTAATTCGGGCCAAACCGAAATGGGGTACAACAACGTGACAATTCATATGATCAGTATATGAAATAAATGGTTGAGATTATAAATATTTCACGAATTTCAACTAAAAGAGATTTTTACCCCCATCCCCATTAACTCTACCTTCTAGTTAAGTAAGGGTGAGTAAAGGTAGTCCCCTCTCATAACTCCCCATCCCACAACTCTCCCTCCTTTAACTCTACCTAGCGCTTCATTTTTCAATCCAAGAAAGCCTAAGTTTTTCCTTAGTTAACTCAATCTCAATGTTTTATAAACCCTCTTTGGCACTTAGTGAGATGAGAAAAAAAAATTTATTTGTTATTTCTAAATTGTTCATAAGATCCTGCTTGGATTGAATTTTTTTTTTAATGAAGTTAAGTGAGGGGAAGTGAAATAGAGCAAGTGAAGGGAGAGTTTGAGAGAGTAGTAATCTTACTTTGGAATAAACTCAAGAAGTATAGTTAATAAGAGTTAATAGATATGTGACTTACAAAAATATACTTAAAATTGAAATGAGTTAAAAACTTTTATGGAGATTTAGGAAATAATAAATAAATTTTTCTTCCACCTTAGAAAACTCCAAATCGAAGGTTATAAAATCTTAAGTTTGAGACTTAAATGAGTGGAGACTTTCCTACTCCTTCACCCTACTTTACTCTATCTTCTACATACTAAATAAAATGAAGTTTTTTTTTAACCATTGGGGAGCCACCACAAGATCCGGTCCTTTGGGCCAAGCCCTATATTGTAAACCCTAAGGGGGGAGTCTAGTTACCCCCACCGAATCTCCGGACAAGTCACTTGTTGATCGTAGAGGACCAAGATCCAGCAGGCCACTAATCCACACCTATCTGAGCGTCCACGACGCATTAATACGAATGTTTCGACTCGAACCTAAGGTGGACGGGTATCCCGTTAGTCCTCAAACCACTGGACCAAACAAGCGGGATTAAATAAAATGAAGTTACTACTTAATCATTAATGCTGCTCAATTAACTTTCAAAATCATCAATCCAAACAAAGCCTAAGCATATGCTTGGTTAGATTGGCCTTTATGGTTTTGGTTGGTGGACGACTTGCTGACCGGCTCAAGTGGGCAGTAAATCTAGCTTCCATTTATGTTCATGGTTCATGTAGGTTATGTCTAATGTCGTTGTCCTTTTTTTTCCTTTCCAACTCTCTTTTTGGGTGGTTGTTCTTTTTCTTATTTTGGTGGTAATATGAAACTTGCACAACCCACTCCAACATATGGTAGAAGCAATTTTCAGTGAAGTTGTATTACTTGAAAGGAAAAATGAGGAAGTAGTAAATTTTCACCAATAAATTTGTACAAATACTTTCTCATTTTTTCCTACCATTACTTAGCTTTTTTTTTATTTGATAATAAAAACACACATACAACACAAATGTATCCCTCAAACTCACACATGTAACCCTATATACACTCAAACAAATACACACAACACACTGTTCGTAGGGGTCGAACCCCACATATCGGACATATATTACTAGCTAGTAGGAGAGTCAAACGGTCGGTTCAGTCAGGTTTTTTTCTTCTGTTTTTGACATAAATTTAACCGACTGTTCGATCATTTATTGACGATTTGATTGATTTTTTCGGGTTTTCGATCGGTGCTCACTAACATATATTTTATAATAATTGACCAATTGATTGGTTTGACGGTCGATTTGGTTTGCTTAGTTTTTTGCACAACCCTGCTAACTAGCTTTTGTATGTGTTAGTGTTACCATTTACTATTTACTAAGCATATTTAATTATTTTTTTTTAAATTTTTGCGTACTATATGAGAAATGTTTATATAAAATCCTAACAATGGCATGTCTATACAACTATACTCTATATATATATCTTCTGCAGTATTCACTATTCACTGTTGAAGTCCCTTTTTTAGGTTTTTTGGTCTCTCATCAAACCGCTCAGAAAAAAGAAGAAAAGAAAGTTCTCAATTAAGCTCTCTCCTCGGTCGGCTAATCAATCTTTCGTTTTCGGAATTAGCACGAATCTCACTCCATTTTCCGTGACAACACAATCGAAGATGGCTGATGCTGCGGACTCTGATACCTTCGTTGTTCTCAAACGAAGAATCACAGAGATCGAGGAAACTGTCCAGCAACAACCAGAGTCTTCCTCCGACTCCCTCTATTCTATTATCGTACCGGCAGAATCGCAACCATCGCCCGTGGTTGTTTCTCCTCCAAAAGAAGAGCAAGAAAGCATGCGCAGTTCCCCCAATTTCTTAAAGAAGGTCAAGTGTTCTTCTAGTGCGTCTGAGTGCACTACTGGGGGAGCTCAAGAACTGGGTTTTGAAGAAAACGAAGAGAGAGTCGATTCTGTGAGGAGCAGGATCACTGGTTGTGATACCGAGTGTGGGTCTGGCGGAAGTCAAAGGAATAGTGATAGCTTTGCAAGAAAGATCGAAAATCTCGGTTCTGATGTTGAAAAAAAGGACAATTTTAATATGGGTTTAGTTTCTGATGGTGGGCTAAAGATAGAAGAAGTTGAAGACAGTGCCAATGGTATGAAAAGAGAGAAAGGTTTTGTGGAAACTGAAGTGGGTTTCTGTGGAATTCAAGAATTTTGCAATAAAGTCGTGTCAAGAGAGCTGAAAATCGAGGAAAATGAGAAATGTGAAGGAAAAGTTGAGATGGATTATTCAATGGAAGGTGACAATGTGGGGGGCTGTGCTACTTCTTCATTGGCTCATCTTGCTGAAGAGGAGGAGTTGTTGGTAGGGACTGGAGCAGAATCAGGGGGTATTTTGGAAGCCAAAAAGAGGCAACTGTTGGCAGAACTCAAAGGAGGATTAATCTTTGAAAACAGAAACAATGTGAATAACGTTACTGGTTCTGAGAATACCAGTGTCAAGAATGATGTATACAAAGCAATTGATGGTACTGCTGTATGTTCCATCAAGATTGATGGTACAGCATTGATTGAAGCAGTTCAAATCCCAAAAAGTGGTAATGGCAATGGAAAGAATGTGGAGAGGAATGGGAAGAAGAATGAGAAACAAGATGGAGCTTCCAAGAAGCCAAGAAGGACACGAAAGAAGGCAAAAGATGTCAAAATGGGTTCAGACATGAGTGTGAGGCAAAGGAACATGACTCAGTTCGTGGTACCTCAGAAAGATGGGAATGGAATTAAAATAATGTACTCCAGAGAGGAGATGGAGGCCTTAAGGTTTGCTAATATCATGGAACAACACCTGGTGTGGAGAGATATATACACTGGGTTTGCACCTGATCTGGTGAAGGAATATGATGAGTTGGCAAGAATGAAGCATCCGAAGAATATCCACTCCAATTTTAATCCTGACAGACACTTTGGAAGGAAGACAGAAGTCCCTGTGTTCCGTCGTAAGTACATGATCCTTATTTGGTGTTTAAATTTTATGTGACTTTTGCTGTTATTTTTGAATCTCATGCTTTCTAACATATTGCAAGAAAAATATGGAAAAAGACACATGGACTGTAATAATTCATGCCATAATGGCCAATGAGGATCATCTGCACAGTTGGAATTTTCTTTGATGTAGATTGGCTTCATCATGTGGTAATGAATATTAAGGTGCTCCCTGACCTGTATAAATTTTGACGGTTCTTAAATAATTAGATGGGATTTAAGTATAGGAGTTTGCTAATAAATTCTTATTTATCCAAGACTAATATTTTGTTTTAATGGTCATGTATAAGATATTTGAAAGTATCTCTGCAGGATAGGATATGCTGGAGAAATCATTTCTTGGAATTGAATGTTCACGTTCTTTTATGTCATCAAAATTCTTAGTCTTGCAGAGTCAAGCTAGAATAGCACGACATGAAATTAAAACTATTGTTGGGTCCTGGAAAATTTTATTATGCTCTTTAGTTTTGTGGGAATGTTTGATGTTTGTGATACAGTCTATAATTAGTTATAAATGAGCGTCAAACATAAGAGGAGTGATATTAGCAAATGTTGATATGAGATGTTTTGGGGGGTCAAATGTAACACACAGAATAAAAGGGTCATGGTTGGGATCTTATTCAGCATTCCCTTTCATTTCCTTCTTGTTTTTATTTTTTTAATGTTTATATATTTTTTTCTCTGAACAATGCAAAAGAAACATGAAAGGTTTTCATTTTTCAATCTCTCTCTCCCTGTTCCAGCCCTGGATATTGGGTCACGGTGGGTGGCTGACGAATGGGGAAGCAACCTGATACGAATCCCACATGGCTCTGTCTTACTTTTTCTTTCTGACCTTTAGTTTGTTTTTGAAGAAACCCTGGTCCTACCGTCATTCTTCAGTTATCCTTCTTCCTCATCTTTGAGGTTGGTTCTGAATCTTTTGATTATATAGTATAAAAATCTGACTATGGTGGTTTTCTTCTCTTGGGAACCAACATGGGATGGGGGATTATTTTAACATAGTTTATAGATGTTTGAGTGTTTCCTTTTGACAGACAAACATTTGACCCAGTGGTAGAGTTGCAAGGGTGCAACCTAGAGGTCACAAAAGTTCAATTCCGGGAAACCACCTCTCCACATGTTATGTGAGAGTGAGTCTACATACATCATGTTTTTCCCTGACCTCGCCCACTGCAGTGCACGAGAGTTGTGCTTTTTTTTTTTTAAAATTATAAATGTTTCCTTTGCAAAGACATTTGAGCCACATCCTGTTGCGCTCCCTCTGGGTACATTTTCTCTGGTATTCTGCCATTTAGCTCACGAGGATAAGATGAATCGATTGCTTGGAGCTTCTGCAAGCGAATCTGGGGCAATAAGCACCTTATTTCTGCTGTTCCACGCCCATCCTTCTCCACGTGATTCCTGTCCGAGTTCCGAGATATTTTCCAGAATTATAATCTTCGTCACTTATTTCTCTTTCATCCTCTACTGTAACTACTTTTCCTTTTATTTTTGGCCCCTTTTCCAGTTTTGCTCCTAACTCCTACGTTTTCAGTTGCTCCTAACTCCTAAGTTAAGTTAAAGTGTTCTGAAATCCTTCTCTTTTTCTTTTTGTCAATTTGATTGGCTCATTTTGTGTTGTGTACAGGTGTTTTGGCTGCAAACTGAAGAGGGATTGAATTGTATTTCATCAGAGAATGGACTAAAGCAATCTGCAAAGTACCTTTTGTGCAAACATATTCACCACATCTCTTGAGCCATATACTTAGGCAGATGTTGTTGTTACTTGTATATTGCCCTTGTAAATGGAAACTCTTCCTGCTAGCTAGTTCAAATTCTAATTTTTTTTACAGTCGCGGTTTCATAGAAATGATGAAATGATGCTTTTTGTGATTAATAAAGTGGTCATACCCATTCATGTTACTGAATGCTTTGTTCATGAAATGGAAAGAGATTCTTGGACCTTTTCACTGTTGACCGTGTAGATGTCTGATTTTCACTTTTGTTTTCCTGGTTAGAACTTCTATGCTTATAATTTGGTACAAGAATTTATAAATTTTATGACTACTTTCAGGAGAAACAGGTCCTCAAAACGTGGATAATGAATTAAAAAACACTGAGGAAGATGAACTGGAAAATTTAAATGCCTTGGATGCAAGTGGTGGTCTCAGCTTTGAAGTTGAAGATGCCTACAATTATGTTGAGGAATACACTGAAGATGAAGACAGTGATGAAGATTATGCTAGCATACAGAGACCGGCTTTCCTCGTAGAAGGAGAACCTGATTTTGATTCGGGGCCTCCAGAAGATGGATTAGAATATCTAAGGCGTGTCAGGTACTATCCTTAAAATTTGTTATTCCTTCTTTGGAACTTCCTAATTAATAATCTACTTTGACCAACAAATCAAATTATTTATTTATTTTTACTTCTCTATGATCTTCACAAAGCTTTTATTATGATCTTTAACTTCTTTCTTTGGCTGGTGAGCTTAAGTGTGGTTGGTAACTATTTTAGGCAAATATTTTACATCTTATTGTTCTACGTCCCAAGGATATATAAATAACTTTTAAAGTGCTTTATTTTCAATTGGTTCTGTATTTGGTTTGACAAGTCACAGATTTTTATGAAGAAATGAAATTTCAATGTCAGATTAAGATAGGTATTGAATTTCTCTAGTTTTGGAAGCAACCTTGGTTGATCATTTTCTTTTTAATCCGCAAAAGTAAATGATTGGAATAATACTGTACTGTTGTTGGGAAAAAAATAACGAAGGAGGTGCCACATGTACAAAAACTCGGTAATAAGGGTGGTACAAGCCCATTTTGGTCAATTGCAGATCTATATACTAAACCTCTCCTTGATCTTTAATCAGCATAAACAATCAGAGCCCTTTCCTAGTAGTGCTTCATTAAAAGATACGGATGATTTGATCCATAGCCCTCCCACATTAATGTTATCCTTCTGTCATCCTTCATTTTCATCGATAGGTAGATGAACACCCAACTGGGTTCGAGATTATCGATATGCATAAAATGGGGAGATTGAGGAGGCTACTCATTATGAGAGTATCTTTCCCCTGCCTCTGCTGTATTAAGAAAAGGCAAGATTTTATCATATAAAAGAATGTATACTTTACTATTATTGTCACTATTAAGTCACAATGAGCGTCCTGCCTCTGCTGTATTAATTTTTTGTTTTATTGCATTGGGCTTTAACAATTTTTTTTTTTTGAGCTTATAATAATACATGGACGGTCTTATGAACACCCAACTGGGTTCGAGATTATCGATATGCATTAAATGGGGAGATTGAGGAGGCTGCTCATTATGAGAGTATCTTTCCCCTGCCTCTTCTGTATTAAAGAAGACCAAGATTTTATAACGTAAAAGAATATATACTTTACTATTATTGTCACTATTAAGTCACAGTGAGCGTCCTGTATCTGCCGTATTAATTTTTTGTTTTATTGCATTGGTCTTTAACATTATTTTGTGTTTTTGAGCTATAATAATACATAGACGGTTTTGCTGCTTAGCATCTTAAACTGTTAGCAATGAAAGGAATTCATTTTCCGTTAGTTCCACCAACTAAGGAAATTTATTTGTTGATGATTGCTGGAATTTAAGTTTCTTTCGCAGCTTGGGTGGTGCTCATATGTTCTTTTTATGATTATTATGGTTTTTCGTTGAGCATACTAGTGTGAATGAAGTATATGTTTGTTGCATGTTTCAGAAGATGAAATAGTGAACTTTCGGGGTTTTTGGTTCTTGTAGTTCGGGGGATTTTGAAATGGAACGAATTGTAGTTGATTTGAATTTTGAAACTTTAATGAGAAAAAGCAATACTGAATATGTTCGTAAACTGTACGAAAGAAATCAAATTATGAGGGAGATGTGTTTCTCAGACTACCACTCTGAGTAACATTGATGTAAAGGAACATCAAAACATCAAAAATGATGTAAACAAATAGCACATCCTCCCACTCAAATTGGTTTTTTGTTTTAGTAGTTTAAGTTGCTTCATAAAACTTAATGTCTTCGAGCGTATACATTATGGGGATATCCCTGTTTTTCTTGTGTTGTAGAATATCATGGAGCTAGAGAGTGTATATCCTCTTTGGATCTTTCTATTTAAGTTTGTCTTTCAGCTCTGATGATACGAACTTTATTTTGTCTTATCATCAATTTCAGATTTTACCTCTGACATGGGCATGTGACTTTTCTTTAAAGGACTGGGTCATTTTACCACTGAGCATTGTAATCTGAGTATTAAACTGAACGTTCTTTCTTCTATTTTAGGTGGGAAGCTGCAAACATTCCAAAAGTAAAGGTGGCCAAACTTGACGGGAGTAAACTTACTAAGGAGCAAAGTGTTTATATGCCCCAGATTCCTGATATTGCCAACTGTGCTGAACACCTGCTGCCCTCAAAACACTGGGAGGATTCATTTCTTGCTGATTTTAGCAATCTACGACTGGTACGTTCTTGGCACCAATCTTACATTATGTACTGTTTTAATTTGATATGAAAACAGGGGCTCTACAAGAAACGTGAGGGCCCGAGGATGGTTCTTTTTATTTGAAAGTGTTGTCCTCATATTGCACGATTCCATATTCAAGCAAAATAACTATATTTTCTTCCATCTCCTGTTTACTTTTTCTCAGACTCTGTCGAGTCTCGACGGTTCTAGTGCTAAAGTTTCTGGTAACCTGCAATCTATTATTGAAGTCCAGAAGCAGCAACAATCTGTTCAGCTCCCCGAGGATATTACTTTCACAAAATTGAAGGACCTTGGAACCGATGATGCCGATTCTTATCAGCATATAGATAGCTCAAGTCGCAATAACTCTGTTACCCAGCCACCTAGATTGCCTAATGAAGATGTTGAAATTAAAACCACTCCATCTCTGAGCATTTCAGCTCCTAGTAAATATCCCATTGTTAATTTATCTGGAAACGACCCGACATTATCCACAATCCTAGGAATGGACTATGTTTCTCGTGCTTCAACGCTGAGGAAACGTATAAGCTTGATAGAGAGCATGGACGAACTGTCAAGGAATGATTGTTCCTGGCTCTTTGCTCTATGTGCAGCGGTCGACACTCCACTGCATGCCGACACCTCTGCTGCTCTCCGTTCTCTGCTTCGGAAGTGTGCGAACTTGCGAGCAGGGAAGTCTGAACTTGATGATGAGGTTGCCATGCTGAATATCCTGGCCACAATTTCTGGCAAGTATTTTGGGCAGTCTGAAAGATGAAATCTGGATGTTTGCTCAACATTTTTGCTTTTATGACAATTACAGTATAACTTGAAGACGATGTATGGAATTTTGACTAAACTTTTACCGCTTGTATTTACAAGGTTTCTGTTGATTTTCATGTTCCTTTCGTTGCTGTTGAAGCATTAAGGTTTCCCATCCTTACAAATGCTGATGGACCAATATACTTTGTGCGTGTTCCTTTGTGTTTGAATTATACTGTTAATATTGTTCCATTTTCTTCTTTAATATTCGAAGTCTAGTATGTTATGATATGAGTTTTGATGATGAAATGTGTATTCTATATGTTGATCAAAACATGTGTTCTATGTTTGCTATGCATTCTTAATTATATTCTGAACTTGTTTCTATCCTTTAATACTTTAATTTTCAAGGCTAACAAAGATCAAGACATGAAGCTTTTAATCAAGCTTACAAGTCACTAAGTTTCAGGTTCCAGATTTCACTATGAATTGTCTTGTTGTTTTGGCCTTTGCTACTCTTACACAAGTTAGCATATAACAAGTTGTCATCCTATAAAGTCAAAGCTTGCTGAAATTCAATGAATGAGTGCAGAAAAGAAAGATTAGCAGCTAATTTGAAATAACAGCTAACAAAGCATGCTAAAAATTAAATTATGAAGACTTTCCTTGCACCTACAGACATCACATGATCAAAGAGTTAAAGATAGCTGGAATTGTTGAAAAGAAAAGCAATGAAGTAGGTGAAAGAGATAAGAAGTCAAAGGTGGTTGTAAAAGAAATAAAAGAGATGACATAAGTTGTTTGAATTATTGAAGAGATAAGAAGAAGAAATAAATGGAGAAGACAAAAAGTAAAAGACAGCTGCAAAAGAAATAAATGGGAGCTGAAATCTTTCATATCACAGAGCTTTAAAGGTCAAAAAGGTATAGCTCAATGCAACGGACATATTTAGGAATTCTAGTGCATATAAATGCTCATACATACTTCATAGAAAAATACAGAACTTCATTCCAATTCTCTGAGAGTTTTACAAGCATTCAAGCCTTCATTCTTACTCAGAAAATACTCAAGCTTCATTGTACACTCCTTGATCATTATAGGGTCACTTTGTACACACAATTAAGAGTCTAAGTGTTTGTGGTTAGCTTACAAAATCACAAGAAAGTGAGGCTGGCACTTGGTAAGCTAAAACAGCCATTGTAAAGTGAAGTTGACACTTTAAACAACAGCTTGTGTAAAGAGAGAGGCTTGGTTCTTCAACAAGCAAATCATAGTGGATTCAAAATCTCAAGGAGGAGCCTTGAGGAGTGGATGTAGGACTATACAAAGCCGAACCACTATAAATCTGTTTGCACTCTCTTACCCTACTCTTTACTAATTTATTTGTGTGTGTGCTTGTTGTATTTAATTCTAGTACTTGATTCCTACTTGAACTAACCTAGACCTCAAGCTTATATTCACTAATATCAACTTTCTATAAGATTTAAAGTAATATGAAATCAGCAGGTTTAAACTCAAATTTGACATATTTTTAAAGGGTAAAACAATTCACCCCCCCTCTTGTGTTACCTAGAGTCTTTCAATTGGTATCGGAGCAAGGTTTTAAATTCTCATAAGAACTAACATTCTAGAGAATTAGATGGCTGAAGAGTTTGGAATGTCAATCAATAAACCACCATTCTTTAAAGGAAAAGACTATGCTTTTTGGAAAAATAGAATGAAGATTTTTCTACAATCAAATGACATTGAGTTATGGGAAATTGTAGCAAATGGACCATATAAACCAACAAAGCAGATCAAGAAAGGTGAAGAAGAATCAGAGATTGATAAACCTAGAAGTGAATGGAGTGAAAATGACAAGAAGTTAGTGTCCTATAATGCAAAAGCTAAAAACATATTACACTGTGGACTAAGTAGACAAGAATATAATCATATTTCTACATGTGTAACAGCTAGAGATATATGGAAGAAATTAGAAATTAAGCATGAAGGGACAAGTCAAGTTAAAGACTCTAAAATAAATATTCTTGTTCATAAGTATGAGTTGTTCAAAATGGAACCTCATGAGTCAATATCTGATATGTATGGAAGGCTTACTGGTTTAGTAAATGATTTAACTGCTCTTGGTAAAGTGTTTTCAGATGCAGATCAAGTACAAAAGATCCTAAGATCTCTACCTAAAAAGTGGGATGCCAAGGTGACAACAATTCAAGAATCAAAGAACTTGAAGACATTACCTCTTGAGGAACTCATTGGTTCTCTAATGACTCATGAGCTAAAATTGAAGGATAGAGAAGTGGAGGAAGAAGAGGACAGCAAGAAAAGAACTACTGCACTTGTTGTACAAAGTTCCCACGAAGATAGTGAAGATGATAGTGATACTGATACAGCTTTGTTGGTTAAAAATTTCAAAAAATTTATGAAGTACAGGAAGAAGTTTCCTAACGGAAGCAAAAGAAATGAAAAAGGTAAAACAATTGATGAAGTTGTTTGCTTTAATTGTGGCAAAGCAGGACATGTTAAAAATGAATGTCCAAGGAAGAAAAGAGCACACTACAGAGATAAGAAGAAAGAAGATAAGAAAGCACTTAAATCTACTTGGGATCCAGATTCTTCAGAGTCAGACCAATCTGATAATGAAGATATCAGGGCAAACTTTTGCCTAGTGGCTAAGGAAGAAGTTCATTCTTCTGCAGAGGTTAGTGAATCTGATTTGGACTCTGATTATGATGATATTTCTGTTGATGAATTATTTAAATCTTTCCAGGAAATGTGCAATCAGAATGAAAAACTTATCTTTGTAAACAAGAATTTGAAAAAGGAAAATGCTAGCTTGAAAGATAAAGAGAAAGCATGTCTAGAAGAAATAAGTAAATTACAAAGCAAGCTTAACAACTTAAATATAGAACTAGAGGAGCTGAAAAATTTTAAGGACATTATTATGCCTGATAATTCAGATTTGCTAGAAGAACTTAGATGTCTAAAAGAAAAGAACAAATGCTTAGAAGAATCTTTTAAAAATTTTTATGCTAGTTCAGACAAGCTTGATAACATCCTATCTATGCAAAAACCATACATAGATAAAACAGGGATAGGATACAATCCTACTAAATTGAAGGAAACATTATTAGAAAGAAGCAAATTTGATTTTAATGCCTCCACCAGCTCAGTAATTAAAAATTCCAGATTCAGGTCAAGAACTACAAATAAAAAAATTGTCCAAATTTGGGTTCCTAAAGGAACATATGTTGTTGATACTAACCACCAAGGACCCCACAAAGTGTGGGTACCTAAATGAACACAAATTCTCTGCAGGTTTGTCTAAAATCAAGCCTTAAAGCTTGTGAATGGTTTCTGGACAACGGGTGTTCTAGACATATGACTGGAAATCCAAAATTGTTTTCATCCTTCACAATGAAAGAAAATGGAGGATATGTAACTTTTGGAGACAATGCAAAGGGTAAGATCCTAGGTATAGGGTCTATAGGTAATCTCTCTTCATTTTGCATTGAAAATGTGCTCTTGGTAGATGGTTTATCTTACAATCTATTAAGTATTAGTCAATTAACAGATAGAGATCTTAATGTGTGTTTTTCTAAGAAAAAATGTCTTATAACAAGTGTTGAAAATGTCACTGCCCTAACTGGTTTCAGAAAAGGTAACGTTTATAAAATTGACTTGAAAATGTTACATGCAAGTCCTGTAAAATGCTTAGTTGCATCTGAATTAGTAATTGAAAATTGGCATAGAAGACTTGGACATATAGGTATAAGCACCTTAGCTAAATTGACTAAAAGAGGGCTAGTTAAAGGAGTTCCAAATCTGAATTTTGTCAATAATGGTGTCTGTGATACTTGCACAAGAGGCAAGCAAGTGAAATGCTCTTTTAAACCTAAAGATGTAGTTTCTACTTCAAGGCCATTACAACTATTGCATTTGGACCTTTTTGGTCCAAGTAGAGTCAAAAGTCTTGGTGGAAAATCTTATGCTTTTGTTCTAGTTGATGACTATACAAGATTTACATTGGTTCTATTTTTAGCACATAAAAATGAGGCCTTAACTGAATTTTCAAAACTAGTAAAGAAATTGCAAAATGAAAAGAGTTGTTGCATATCTAGAATAAGAAGTGACCATGGAGGTGAGTTTGAGAACAATGAATTTGTAAAATATTGTGATGAACAAGGTATTTCACATAATTTTTCAGTTTCTAGAACACCACAGCAAAATGGTGTGGTGGAAAGGAAAAATAGAACTTTACAAGAAATTGGAAGAACTATGATGCTTAAAAACAATTCACCTAAGTATTTTTGGGCTGAAGCAATAAATACAGCTTGTTATGTCTCAAATAGGTTAACAATAAGACCTATTCTTAAGAAAACCCCTTATGAGTTGTGGAATGGAAGACCTCCTAGAGTTGACTATTTTAAAGTTTTTGGATGTAAATGTTTTATTCTAAATACCAAGGATAATCTAGACAAATTTGATTCCAAATCTGATTTAGGTATCTTTTTAGGCTACTCACTGGTTAGTAAAGCCTATAGGGTGTTTAATAAAAGAACTAAATGTGTTGAAGAAGCAATACATGTTAAATTAGATGAATTATCTACTCTAACACCTTCTTGTGAGAAAAATGTGGATATAGTAACAGAAATTGCAGATTTAACAAACAAGGAAAAAGCTGGTACAATTTCTCCAGAGAAGGAAGATGACTCTGAAGAGGAAGTTGACATTTTTGGAACAAAGAAACAAGAAGAGAAAAATGAGTATGAAACTCATGAAAGCACAACTTCAATACCAACCATAGTAGTGGATCCAAAGAAACCAAGGTACACAACATATCATTCACCAAAAGAAATAATTGGTGATGTACATGAAGGAATTCAGACCAGAAATTCCAGGTTATCATCTCTTAATGTTTTCAATTTTGTTGCACTCATTTCTAAGATTGAACCTAGGAATATAAGTGAAGCTATAGATGACAATGATTGGGTTATTGCCATGCAGGAAGAATTAGATCAATTTCAAAAATGTAATGTATGGGAACTAGTTCCAAAACCAGAAAATAAATCAATCATAGGTACTAGATGGATTTATAGAAATAAAATGGATGAAAGTGGAATAGTTACAAGGAATAAAGCCAGGTTAGTTGCACAAGGTTATAATCAACAAGAAGGCATTGATTTTGGTGAAACCTATGCACCCGTAGCTAGAATGGAAGCCATAAGACTATTAATTGCATTTGCATGTTACAAAGGAATAAAATTATTTCAAATGGATGTTAAAAATGCTTTCTTAAATGGAAAAATTAATGAAGAAGTGTATGTTAAACAACCACCAGGGTTTGAAGACTTGAAACATCCAGATTATGTTTTCAAATTAAATAAAGCTCTTTATGGATTAAAACAAGCTCCTAGAGCCTGGTATGAGAAGCTGTTCAGCTTCTTAATTCAATGTGGTTTTAGCCGTGGGAAAATTGATAACACTTTGTTTATTAAGATTAAAGATCAAGATATACTACTAGTACAAATATATGTTGATGATGTGATTTTTGGAGCTACTAATGAATGTATGTGCAAGGAATTTGCTGCAAGAATGCAGGGGGAGTTTGAGATGAGCATGATGGGTGAACTTACCTATTTTCTTGGCTTACAAGTGAAACAAACGCCTAAGGGAACACACATCAATCAAACCAAATACATAAAGGATCTTCAGATCAAATTTGGAATGGACAAAGCTAAACCTTCTCCAACTCCTATGGCAACTACAACTAAACTTGACATAGACTCAGAAGGCAATGAGGTAAATTCAAAACTCTATAGATCCATGATTGGATCTTTGCTATATTTAACTGCCAGTAGACCAGATATCATGTTTAGTGTATGTATGTGTGCTAGATTTCAATCAAATCCTAAGGAATCACATCTAAAAGTTGTCAAAAGAATTTTTAGATACTTAAATGGTACCCCTACTTTAGGACTATGGTATTCTAGAGAATCAAACTTTGATTTGTTTGGTTTCTCTGATGCTGATTATGCAGGCAGCATAATTGATAGGAAAAGTACCTCTGGCACATGTCAATTTCTAGGAAGAATGTTAGTTTCCTGGTATTCTAAAAAGCAATACAGTGTGGCTCTATCAACCACAGAGGCAGAATATGTAGCTTTAGCGGGCTGTTGTAGTCAACTATTATGGATAAGACAACAACTAAGTGATTTTGGACTCACATATTCAAAAATCCCAATTATGTGTGATAACACAAGTTCAATCAATCTATCAAACAACCCTGTGCATCATTCCAAAGCCAAACACATAGATGTTAGGCACCATTTTATCAGGGACCATGTCATAAAGGGTAATGTTAGCATAGAATACATTGACACTACTCACCAACTTGCTGACATTTTTACAAAACCCTTGAATTCTGAGAGATTTAAATTCTTAAGACATGAACTAGGATTAACTCCAACATCTTAGTTTCTACCATGCATCATTTCAGGGGGAGCATTCAATATTATTCTTTTTGATTATTCCAAAAAGGGGGAGAAACATTGACAAACATCAAGACTTAAATCTGATTTAAGTCATACATATTTTGGCATCATCAAAAAGGGGGAGAATGTTATGATATGAGTTTTGATGATGAAATGTGCATTCTATATGTTGATCAAAATATGTGTTCTATGTTTGCTATGCATTCTTAATTATATTCTGAACTTGTTTCTATCCTTTAATACTTTAATTTTCAAGGCTAACAAAGATCAAGACATGAAGCTTTTAATCAAGCTTACAAGTCACTAAGTTTCAGGTTCCAGATTTCACTATGAATTGTCTTGTTGTTTTGGCCTTTGCTACTCTTACACAAGTTAGCATATCACAAGTTGTCATCCTATAAAGTCAAAGCTTGCTGAAATTCAATGAATGAGTGCAGAAAAGAAAGATTAGCAGCTGATTTGAAATAACAGCTAGCAAAGCATGCTAAAAATTAAATTATGCAGACTTTCCTTGCACCTACAGACATCACATGATCAAAGAGTTAAAGATAGCTGGAATTGTTGAAAAGAAAAGCAATGAAGTAGGTGAAAGAGATAAGAAGTCAAAGGTGGCTGTAAAAGAAATAAAAGAGATGACATAAGTTGTTTGAATTATTGAAGAGATAAGAAGAAGAAATAAATGGAGAAGACAAGAAGTAAAAGACAGCTGCAAAAGAAATAAATGGGAGCTGAAATCTTTCATATCACAAAGCTTTAAAGGTCAAAAAGGTATAGCTCAATGCAACGGACATATTTAGGAATTCTAGTGCATATAAATGCTCATACATACTTCATAGAAAAATACAGAACTTCATTCCAATTCTCTGAGAGTTTTACAAGCATTCAAGCCTTCATTCTTACTCAGAAAATACTCAAGCTTCATTGTACACTCCTTGATCATTATAGGGTCACTTTGTACACACAATTAAGAGTCTAAGTGTTTGTGGTTAGCTTACAAAATCACAAGAAAGTGAGGCTGGCACTTGGTAAGCTAAAACAGCCATTGTAAAGTGAAGTTGGCACTTTAAACAACAGCTGGTGTAAAGAGAGAGGCTTGGCTATTCAACAAGCAAATCATAGTGGATTCAAAATCTCAAGGAGGAGCCTTGAGGAGTGGATGTAGGACTATACAAAGCCGAACCACTATAAATCTGTTTGCACTCTCTTACCCTACTCTTTACTAATTTATTTGTGTGTGTGCTTGTTGTATTTAATTCTAGTACTTGATTCCTACTTGAACTAACCTAGACCTCAAGCTTATATTCACTAATATCAAGTTTCTATAAGATTTAAAGTAATCTGAAATCAGCAGGTTTAAACTCAAATTTGACATATTTTTAAAGGGTAAAACAATTCACCCCCCTCTTGTGTTACCTAGAGTCTTTCATAGTAGTGTAGAAATCTACCTCAAGAGATCATAGCCGGTAGAGAGAGGGGGGATCGTGAAGGCAACACGGCCTTCTTTGAGAGATTTCTCACCTTAAAGAGTGGACACCGTGCTGATGAAGCTTCTGGATATTTGGAGATGACGGAATAAAGAGAGGGAGGGGGAGAGGGTAGAGAGATAATGAGGGGATGGGTGGGGATCAGAGACAATGTTGGAGTGAGAACAAAAAGAGAGAAAAAAATTGAAGAAGAAAATGAATGATGCGAGAGAAGCGGTAAACTAATTGCAAGGTTTTTTGATTTTTTTCCCCTTATATAATCTATGTGGCATGTTGAGTTGACATGTCATATAAATTATGTAAAATTATGGCGGTCACTCACTGGCTATGCAATCGTCTTCTATGATATTAGATATATCTTGGTTTGCTAGATATATCTTGGCTTGTTTTATGGACACCATAGGTGGATGGCTAGGTAAAATTGAATGTTGATGGGGCTTTGTTCAAGGAGTGTAATGCTCTAGGGTAGGGGCGGTGCATAGGAATGCTAGTGGGGAGGTTAGAATGGTCATGGCTGAGAGTATAGCTGGTTCGGTAGAGCCATTATTCTGTGAACATAATGTTATTACCGTGGCGCTCCTTGTTACAATGGATAAGGGTGTGTCAAAATTTTTTTTGGAGGTGTACTCAATTATGGTATTAACAAGCGAGAAGTATGACGAATCACCTATGACACACTTTATTCAACAAAGCCAAATAGTTAATACGCATGTTGGGGTGATAGGATGCCAACAGGTGCGACGAGAGGGGAACTCGGTTACTCACACCTTCGCCTATTTATCATGAAATTTACGTGGTTTAAGAGTTTGGTCACATGACTACCCAACGAAGATTCACTCTCTAGTAGAGAAGGAATTCATCCACGGATTGTAACATTTTTTTATGAATGAAAATTAATTTTTATTCAAAAAATCATTGTTATTTATCATTTATTATCTTTTGGAAATTTTTAGAAAATATTGATATTAAAATGTAAGGAAAGTGAGGGCCTCAATTTTGTTATTAGTCGTCGGATATATCAAGAAAAAAATGTTGCACATCGAAAAATTGAGGGAAAGTAAAGTGTTTTATAAGTTAAGATATAACACCTCTCATTTGCAGAGAGCCTACAAAATTGTGTGGGCCTTGCAAGCCCAAAGTAAACAATACTTCAACAAGATATTTAAGTACTCATAAAATTAACCTATTTTTTGATTTTTTAAAGGGTAAAAGAGTAATCAATCAAAAATATAAATCCAACGGAGCATCCATGTTTTTTTATAGGCAACAGAGTAAATTATATTGAAACAGAACAAAAGGACATACAATAGGGCATCGGAGGATGGCCTATGATAAAGTACATAAAGATGGCATAGGATGAGGCCAAGCATACAATAGAGCATCCACGTTTTAATCTTCACTCCATCGACTAGACCAGAATTCTCACTCGCCCCCATTTTCCGTTCATAGTTTGACCAAATAAATAAGGCTTAATAGAATATGTGGTCACAAAAGATTGATCATGTTCCATTTTGATCGTTGATTGTCAAAACATTCCAATTCAGTCACTTAAAAGTCAAATTTGTATCAATTTGATCACTTGCGTAGAATTTATCAATTTCAGTGATGTGGCAAGTTGATTGTTAAATCAACGTTATATTTCGATGATGTGTCAAGCGGCGTTTCTTAGGTGGCAAACGTTGCTGACATCTTAATAGGTTGACATGTCAATAGTTATTTCCACTTTGAGAATTATTTTCGACATATAACAATTGTTTAATGGTTAACCTGCCACATCAATATATTGATAGACCGAAATTGATAAATTATGCCCGAGTGATCAAATTAGCACAAATTTGATTTTAGATGATTGAACTGAAACATTTTGAATGTCAGTGATTAAAATAAAATATTACCAATTTTTCAATGACCACATATTCTAATAACCCAAATTTATAACGAAGAAACACACATCGATTTGATCCAATACTCAGATTCATAATGATTGCATCACAGATATCAGGACTGCCTTTTGCGGCATCGTCCCCCAAGAGCATGGTCAAATTCCTCTATAGTTACGGTAAAAAGATAATGCCACGCCACGCAGATTGCCACCTCAAGTATGTGGGCGAAGAAACCCGCGTCATCGCTATTCTCCACAACATCAAGTTCTCTGGTACATCATTCTTATTCGTTTCATTAGTTATCCAATCCCCAATTTTCAAGCCCTAATCATTGAGTTGATAATGTCATTTATTCTTGTTTTATGCCCACTGAAATTGGCAAGTCCTGGTATCTAAACAATATGAATTGTTTTGAGCTGTTTGTGGTAAAATCTAAATTTTGGAATGAATGGCGCTTTAGTTTCGATTGGAGCACATGCTAGATGTAACTAATTAAAATCCGATTGCTTGCTTTCAGTATTGACTTGTAGTGAAACTATTGATATTTGTAATTGCTTTAATTTCATTTCTGTTAAGTTTTTTTTAGATCTTTTAAACTTTTCAGGTTTTGTTTGTTTTGATTAATTTTGACTAAAAAATATCTTTAATGGTGGATTCGCTATAAAAAAATCACAGAGAGTATTCAGATTTGGGTTTCAGAAGCAGCTTGATGGAACTCATAACCGACACTGACGGCCAGTCCGAAAGATGGGGAGAGACTGATGAGGTTGCCTAAAATGGCATGTGTACTTTTTAGAAAAAGTTCTTATAAAATTTATACGTATACACTTGTTAGTTAAAAAATAATTTTTTCCTTATTTTTTGTTGTCTTGGTAGCACATTGACTTATTGAACTAATAAAAAAACTTACGGTAAAATGATTCAATAAAGTCAATAATCAATTTACAACATTTGGAATGTGAGTCGTCAGGCACTCCGCACTCAGTTGTAACAAGGTTTAATTGTCAATTACTAAAAGTAACATTTACTCCAAATAAAATTCTATTCAAAATTAGATATTATGTAAATTGTATGTAAGATTTCTCTGCTTTTAATTTAGGATCTTATTATTTTATTAAATATTTTATAAATAATTAATCAATAATTTGCATTAAAGGATAAATTTATAATTTCATAATAAACGAACACTAACTAACTACAAACAAAGAAAGTAGGAGAGTTTACTCTCACCGACTAATTTATATATTTCTCATGCCCCCTTAACTAATGAATCATCTCCACCAAAACACACCCCCGGTGACTGTGAGTGGTGATTCTCTCTCCCTTTGTCAACACCGGCCACAACCACCACCTCCGAAATGGATCCAAACAAGTACTTGGAGAAGCAGCCGAGTGCGATGGACGTAGAGCAGATGCCGGAAACCCCAAACCACCAAAGAGGGACCCACCACCGTCGGGCCCACTCCGACACCTCATTCCGATTCGACGACTTCCTCCTCTTCGACCCTTCCGAGCTCGACCTCTCCTTGCTCGACCTTCCCTCCAATCCCTCCAATACTACTCCACCTACCGCTCCTGTTGTGCTCGGTAACTCTTCCGATGACTCTTCCTCCAATAACGCCCCCAAACCCAAACCCATCAACCATTTCCGGAGCTTGTCCGTGGATTCTGACTTCTTTAATGGGTTGGGCCTCAATTCTGGAGCCGGAGATGATAAATTTGGCGGGAAACCTGCTACTGCGGCTCAAGGGGAGAAGAGAGGGTATCATCACAGGCATAGTTATTCGATGGACGGATCGTTTGATGTTGACTCAGTTTTGGGTGATGAGACTAAGAAAGCTATGGCAGCTGACAAACTCGCTGAACTTTCTTTGATTGATCCCAAGAGAGCTAAAAGGTTAAGTATTTCTTACTTTATTTTGTTTGTTTTATTAGTTCTTAATTTTTGTTTGTTGTTGCAAGTTTTTGAGCTTGGTAGTTTTTTGTTTGATGTATAGTTGATTTTATGATAAGTGTGATATGTGGTTTTTGTAGATATTGTTGCTTGAATTCTTGAATTCGTGAATTTTTTGACCCAACAGAAAGAAAATAAATAGGAATTTCTGTTTAGATTATGAATTTCTCATACTCTGGTTCGGATAATTGTTGTTTGAGCTATTGAACCATAAAATGAATAAACCACTCCTTTAAGAAGCTAATCTTCTTGGAAAACAAAAATGTATGCTAAAAACGAGCCCCAGTATAAAAATCTATCAACTGCACTATATTTAGGGTTTTTCCTGGGAGAGAAACCCTTAAAAACGCGTATAATATATATAAAAGAAAATCAATGGGAAGTTTGAATGAAATAGATTGTTTCAAATTCAAACTAGTAATTGAGGTTACACAAAATCTTAGTAAAAAAAAGAAGATACTTTCTAGTAAGGTACCCTATCAAAGTTATTATGTTAAATTCATTTTGTATTGTACAAATTCCATTTATATACGTGTTTCCGACAAACATACGGTACTCTATTTTACATTACAAGACGTTGGAGTAATTGAAAATGCCAGATCCCCAGTATGGTATTATTTTGCAATGCAGGGATATATTTGTTTGTTTCTGTGGATTCTCTGCAGAGCATGTGTTTGAATTCACGAGTTAATCATTTCAAGTGAACACACTGAATTCTGGGGAGAATTGTTGGTTTTGGATTCAAATTGTTATTCATGATTTCGTTCTCTTGGCTGTTTAATTTCTCGGCCTTTTTTATTTGTTATCTATGTACATGTTTCTATGATAATATTTTTGCCTAATAGTGGGAGACGTTGATTTTGTTCAGTGAAGGAAATTGGGTGTATATGGATGAAATAGAAAGTAATTTTTTTCCTCTCATGTATTATCTTTCCTTTTTTTGTTGCAGGGTTCTTGCTAATAGACAGTCTGCTGCACGTTCTAAGGAGAGGAAGATAAAATACACTAATGAACTGGAGAGAAAGGTGCAAACACTTCAGACAGAAGCAACCACCCTCTCTGCACAGGTCACGCTGCTCCAGGTACTAACTTGCTTCAATGCAGCATGGAGACCAATTAATTCTTGAAGGTAGATTAATATCTAGTTCATTGGGAAATCTATATATGTGATTTTCTTATTGGAATTGATGACTCAAGGTGCATTTGGTGTATGCTTTTATAAATCCTTCTTGCATTTCTTTGGCTGGCCTTACCTTTTGCTTTCTTCTAAGATGTTAGTAAGTCCTTTATCAGCTTTGCTACAGGATACCAGAAGAAACATGACCTTCTAAATATTTGTGGATTGGTCCAAACTTCACGTTAATCATTTGTATCTCACCCATTATGGGAACTTTTAATGAATGTGGTTGTAATTTCTTGTCATATTTTATATTTGTCGAGGCTCAGAAATATATTTATTTCAATTGAAGCTGGTGAAGCTTCTTTAGTGGTGCCACACCAACCATGCCTATACTATATCAAAACATTTAGATGTAACTCTAGACCATAGTTATTCAGACATCTTAAATGCAATTTGGATGACATTGAAGGTTGTGATTTGACAACGCTGTCTAAGCTCAACCTAATTTCTTCTCCAATGCAGCCTAGTATTTGGAATGATACATCTAACATCTGACATGTTTGTATATATCTTGTGTGCGTATAGGCACTTGCGTGGGCACATTTATATATCAATCCAACTAACTTCCTCTGTATTACGTAAGCATAAGAGGATGGTTCCGTATTCCTGTAACCTTTTCGTGGACCAAAGTCTCAAACCCTGTTATATTTTTGGTAATCTCAATTTAAATTGTTGGGCCTGTTGCATTCAACCAAAATTGTTGTGCCTGTGTATCTTTATTCATTTTACAGTCTGGAACTCTCCAGCCACAGTTTTTCGGGATTTCCAATTGTAATTGGTTTTTGGTGTAAGCGTCGCAGCATTTATTAAGCCCATCCACATTTGAAATGCGAGAAACTTGACTGTAAATCAATATTTGAAAGTTCATAATTGCATTCTGATCTCTCTCTCTCTCTCATATATCTTTATATATAGACACATATTTCTTAATGTTTTGGTCTCTTGTGATTATAGACTCATGAGACTATATGGTTCTCCCCACAAATGCCTTGAATCCCCTGGAAGATTTCATAAGCACTGGAACAAGCCTCTCTAAACTTTTCTAATAGACTAGCTTGACGCTCACGAATGTTTGTAAAACACTCCAGAGTTGGCAAGGTTGTGAAACATCCTGGAGTCCCTATGGAGCCATCAGCAGTTAAGATCCAATAATTTATGTGACAATCATAGGCTGTTTCAAAACCTTGAATTTGAATGGGTATGTTAGATTAGGTGCCTAGGTTTACTGGCTTCCTTGAAATACCTCTGGATTAACTTCTACATTTGACAACTGACCAAGTTGCTTTGAGATTTTCAAATTTCCTCGTCAGTCTATTCTTTCATTGCTTGTATAACATCTGTTTGTGCTAGGATTTTCTGTAAGAACTGTTCACGTGTCAGCTATTTTTTGCTTTGTTGTCTAATACTAATGCAGATTCTAGATGCACCCAACTCATAAATGCATGGGGAATAGTGGACAAATTTTTTTTTTTGATCTAGTATTTTTCATTTCAAAAATTTCATAACCTTTTGTATGTTACTGATTTAGTACATGTCATGTGCCATATATACTATGGGTTATATCTTTTTTTCTTGACACTACGTGAATATTTATCATGGGGGATGTGTATCTTATTCGCACATACAAGGGTTCAAATCTTCCCCTCCCCCAAGATTTCGTAAGGAAAAATTGGCCTACCATAGTCTACTGTGCTCATCCCTATGTGAAATTACTTCTTGATGACTGTCAATGCTTCAAGTAAATGTTCCCAATCTAATCTTGTTTCGACTTTGACTATCTTACTTATTCTGTATAATTTTTCTCTCAGTACTTGTATGCCTTTGTTGGGACTTTCTAAGTATGGTGGAACATTGGGAAAGACTGTGCAACACAAACATTCTCTCTTAAAGCACAAGAGAGGAAGTATCTACCTACATAGGAATGTCACACACCATTCATTGCTTATACGAGTCTAAGACACTTTTAGATGCACTAATGCAGTAATGCCAATATACGTGTCAAGTTCTGTCAACAAAGATAACTTCAGTGGTTGACCAGTGTAATCCTATGCCTTCTAATAATTCCTCGTATCTACCTAATAAATCCTTGACTGGCGAGCATGTGGCCGAATGGTAGAGTTGTAGCGGTGTAACCTAGAGGTCACTGGTTCAATTCTTTGAAATAGTCTCTCCACATATTATGTGATGGTAAGATCTACATGCATCCAGCCTATCCCCGACCTCGCCACTGCGGGAGCTTTTTGCACGGGAGTTGTTTACCTTTTTTTGCCTACCTAATAAATCCTTGAATTATCAACTTTTTTTTCAAAATCATTTTCCAACTTTTAATTGGTTTTCCCATTTTGCATAAGTTTTTGCTTTTGCTTTTCCCTTCCTTTGGTCATTTTTCTGCTCCCTTGCTTGAAATACTTCGAATTTTTTCCCCACATTTCTTTTCTGTGGCTGCTGCTCTTCTTTGGGTTGGACCCTGGCCACCCAATTTCTTTTGCCTCACTGAATTTTAGCTCACTCTGGTTTTAGAGGTTGAAACACTGGTGAGAAATTTTCCCATCTTGATGCTTTATGCCCCCAAAGTTCAAACATTTGATATCTAGTTACTTTAGAATATGGGGGTTATACTGTGATGCATGTTACTGGCTCCTACTTGAATTCCACTGCGTAGAACTGCATAGTCAAATACAAACTATTTACATATAACATTTCATGTGATGCAGAGAGACGCCACTGGGTTGACTGCTGAGAATAAGGAACTCAAATTGCGGTTAGAGGCTATGGAGCAACAAGAACAACTTAGAAATGGTATGTTGGTGATGGGAATGCTTATGCTATTTTATTTATAGTCTTTGGAATCATGTGATTGAATTTAATTTATTATTATCACTCATCATTTCAAACGGGGTAATTATCTACTTTATTAACTTTTAGCAATTAGAAATCTCAACACTTTTAGGCACAGATCATGTAGTACATCAAAGAGCAGAAGATTGTTTCTCTGCCATAAATTACCGATATTTAATTCTCATTAGTGAACATTAATTTTAATGACCAAAGGGCAGGAGTACATATGATGTATGAGCAATAGGTAAAGATTGTAGTGGTTTTCTTTTGTATATGATTTTGATTTGCTTGTCTGAGTACCGACATCCAACTGTGCGATTGCTTCTTATTTCTTTGCAAATGTTCTAGGAAATGGAATTTTGTTTCAGGGATTCTTAATAATATTTGCTCTACCACCCACAGCTTTGGATGAAGCGCTGAGGGAAGAGGTGCAGCGTCTCAGGATGGCAACTGGCAAAATTACAGCTATGAGTAACAGAGCATTACCTCCTCAGTTTCCTGCCCAGCCAGGCTTGCAGCACTTTGGCAGCCACCAAATGCAGCAACACCAACAGCAGCTTCACGTTTCTCACAGATCCACCAACGGTCAGAAAGTAAATGGTCAGCCCCACCCCAGCTTCTTGGACATTAACCACCGGACCTAGTGAGGCTCTGAGAAATTTACATTGTCACGCCATGAATCCAGTGGTGGGAAATACAAGGTAATTCAGTCTAGTAACATCTTTGTAAATATAAAATATTTACACGTAGCAGGTGGAATGTTATGAAGAGTGTTGTTCAGATATCTTCTGTGTATCATCTATACATAAGGCTGTGTTAGTCGTAGGACAAAAACTGATAGTAACATGTGCCGGAGGTTATTAGAATCTCTCATTGAACAATTGATTGACAACTTATTGTTATAGTGGTTGTATGTATAGAACAAATAGCTCTGTAGCTAGTTTCAGTAAACTTAAGACATATGTTTCCCGGCAAACGATCTCCCTTGTAGAGTTCGGAAGTTTCTTCTTTTTTTTTTGGCCAGTGCTTGATTTACCATGGTTAGAATCTACAGTTATAGGGACAGGGAAACAAAGATTCTCTCCCCATAACTAGAAACTTAAATATCTAATCTTATACTTGATCATAATTCATGATGAGGAGTACTTCCGTTGCATTTTCCTTGCGTGCGTTTGATGAGGATGAAGATGACGCTGTGGCTTGGGCATAATTGTATAAAGCATGATTTTGCTCTCAATTGTTCTTGTTTCTAGTTTATACAGTTGCTAGACTTTTGCATCTGCCAGAGGTGGTACTTGCCAAAGTTGTCGTAATCTGTACGAATTATGGAGTACTTGCCAAAGTGTTGTGCATTGTTGTCAATTTTAATCACAAGAAACTCTTTTCCTGCCATGTTTGATTTAACGTCTTTTTGGTTGGGGATCAACCCTTGAGACAAAGGGAGATTGTTACATCAAGGATTACTTACTGGTGACTAGTCATATTGCAAAAATACCCATTTTTCTACATACGTGAGTGAAGCTCGGCTCATTTAGTAGACCGAGAACTCCCTTAGAGTTCCCTTCGATATCATGTTAAAAAAAGTTCAGTTCAAATATTATAAATCAATATTATATCGAAGGGACACATGACTTTGTTCTTTTTGAGCCATCATCATTGGTTATTAGGCCTAGAAAATACGTTTATGTGAAAGGAGCTAGTCTTGACACAAACATAATCACATTTCCATGAGAACATATCTCAAAAGGTCTATTTATAAAAATGGATTGACCGAGTATATATTTGTTTTTACTTGTGTAAGCAATTTGAACCATTCCACACCTAGAACTTATAGTGTTCCCTACCCGTGTTTCCAATATGATCTGATCTTCTCACCACATCCACATCAAGAAAGACCTCTCATTCCTCTTTCATTTCTCGGGTTTTCAGTATTCTGTGTATATCCAAAGACTCTTGGGACATATAAATACATTAAATAAGACAGGATATATACTCTAAATAAGACATTTTGCAACTCCCCTTTTGTCGGCAACAAAGTTCTCATCGTCATCAACGAAACTGACCATGACTATACTTGGAATTTTCATTTCTGGATTTAATAAAAAAAACCAGAAACTTAGGACGGCAAGGAAATGATGAATATATCAACCCTTTGAATCCAAGAACTTACACCAATTAAGTTTAGATTCTGCCATTTGTTTACTACATTTACATAAACAGACAATCATAAGATGGTTGATTTTGCAGAACGAATCACCATAGGTATATATGTATACATAAACAAATCCTTTATAAATTAGTTGGAGATGAATCTTAAGAACAAAACACATACATACATACATACTTATACATACATACATACATATATATAAATAGGTGCTGATACTTTGTTAAGGACACCATCACTTCTGGTTACATAGACATTGAGTTCTTCATTCGGAGTTGGTGATTAGTGATGGAGATAAGCATATCATTGCTAAGCTTAGTCCTCTTCTGCATTTTTATGCTTTCAGTCTTCTTCTTGCTGTATTGGGCATCCCCAAAACCAATGGATGACATCCCAGGCAGCCTTGGTTGGCCTGTAATCGGTGAAAGCATTGCATTCATCTACGAGTTTTCTAGCCCATCCGGGATTTTCAGCTTCATGAATAAAAGACAGCAGAGGTAATTAATTCATCACCTTAACTGTCTCTGTGCGTAAAATCGTCGTTGGTTTTATATTCATGAATTGAGTTGTAGGTATGGAAAGGTGTTCAAGTCCTTTGTGTTGGGAAGATTCACTGTTTTCTTGACTGGGAGAGAAGCAAGCAAGATCTTGTTAACAGGAAAAGATGGTATGGTGAGCTTGAATTTGTTCTATACAGGACAGCAAGTACTTGGTCCAACCAGTTTGCTCCAGACCAGTGGAGAAGCACACAAGAGACTCCGACGACTGATCGGGGAACCACTATCAGTTGATGGCCTCAAAAAGTATTTTCAGTTCATCAACACTCTTGCAATTGAGACATTAGATCGCTGGTCTGGACGAAATGTCAATGTTCTTGAAGAAGTCTCTACAGTAAGTATCTATTCTTCTGTCAAAAGAAATTAAGTCTCTGACGATTTAACCGATAAGTTTTCGGTATTCAACAGTTCACTCTTCAAGTCATAGGAAATATGATAATGAGCTTAGAGCCTTCTGGGAGGGAGCAGGAAGAGTTCAGGGCGAATTTCAAACTCATTTCATCCTCTTTTGCATCCTTGCCCTTCAAAGTTCCCGGAACAGCCTTTTATCGTGGTATTAAGGTAAGCTCATTTGCTATTCAGATTTGCTTCAACGATAGTCGAGTGCATACCAACAAGATTTATGATTGATTTGGGTGTGTTTACCAGGCTCGGGATAGGATGTATGCCATGTTAGATGTTGTAATATCTAGGAGAAGACAAGGAGAAGTCAGACAAGATTTCTTGGAATCACTGATAATGAAACAAGCTAAAACAGCAGGCGGAGAAGAGAACGATGACAAACTCACCGATGCACAGTTGAAGGACAACATACTGACATTGCTAGTTGCAGGTCATGACACCACAACTGCTGCTCTCACTTGGCTCATCAAATTCCTCGAAGAGAATCCGCCTGTTCTGGAGCAACTCAGAGTACTATTTTAACACATACTATCTCAGCGCAATATCGCAACCAGAAAAATCATAAATGGTGTCTGATGTTGGATTTGCAGGATGAGCATAGACAAATTCAAGTGCAAAGAACAGAGGGAACATCTCTCACTTGGTCTGAAGTTAATAACATGCCTTATACAGCTAAGGTGAGCACTGTAATTTGCATAATCACTCCATTTTTCAGCATAATCCGTCAGTGACAGCTTCTGAACTATTTTATTGTTTTCGCATAAACTTTAAGGTAATAAGTGAGACTCTCCGAAGAGCCACGATACTACCATGGTACTCAAGAAAAGCAGCACAAGACTTTGAGATCAATGGTACTTATCAGCAAAGCCAGAGATAATTAACCCCCAATAGATATAAATATATGTGGCACTGAAACTTCATGTTTTACATCTCAGGATACAAAATCAACAAAGGCTGGTCCGTCAACTTAGATGTTGTCTCCATTCACCATGATCCAGAAGTCTTCACTAATCCATATAAGTTCGATCCTACAAGATTTGATGTAAGTTCTTTCCAAGATAGTGAATTATCAATTAGATTCTCCATCCTAAAATTATCTGCAGGTATATAATACGAAAAATCTATTGCAGACACCTTTAAGGCCTTTCAGCTTTCTTGGATTTGGTAGCGGGCCACGAATGTGCCCTGGAATGAACCTAGCGAAACTGGAAATCTGCATATTCATTCATCACCTTGTTTGCAGATATAGGTAAGACGTATATCTAACAATCTCAGTACATCTAATGAAATAATTATGGAACCACTACAGAGTGCTAAAGACTAGACTGTTTGTGCATAAATATGGTCAGCTTGTTAAAACTTCAATTAGACAGAAGCTACATTTCTAAAAAATAACATTGTAATTACCAAAACAGGTGGAAACCTCTGGAGAAGGATGATTCTGTACAGCCAACGCTCGTCAGGATGCCAAAAAACAAGTATCCAGTTGCAGTCGAACCACTCTGAGAGAACTTGCTAATCATACAAATATCTGAGAAAGGAAGGAAATATCAAAGCGTTCACAGAAACACAAATAAAAGAGATAACAGATGCTATGCCACAGAAACTAAGTTTTACACAGCGTGAATAATGTAGACATGTAGTTATGCAGTTCTGAGTTACTATTTCTTCCACACATGATGCGCCGCCAAGTATTTTGTAATAGTATGTTAACTAGGGAACTTCAATCCTTCAATTTCAATAGCATCCTGCATCGCAGTACTAAGCTAGCATATAACATTTGCTTATGTTTCGCTATATTATGAAGGTATCATACCGAAAATAAACAAAAAAGATATTCTTGTTCAAGGGTGGGGGGACCTGTCCAATGAGTAGTCAAAAGAGAGTCAATTAGATTTGCATTATAGGGGGGAAAAAAGACAGGACAACCAAGTTTATGACTTCATTGCATGATTTGCAAGCTACCTGATGACTTCGACTATCATCATCAAAGATTTGAGTTCTGATTGTTCTAAACATTCCAAAACATTTCAGCCAAACACCAATCCACACACATCAACTGGGACAAGGGTTCTCCTGCAGTTCTGGAAACAACAGACACCTCTATGTCAATACCATTTAGGAGAGGCATCTGAGTGCATAAGACAGACACCAAAGCAACTCAAGTATTCAAAAAATGCTGAAACTTTTATTGAACAAGAATGTATAAGCGAGCGTACACATGCCTGCGTGTTTTTGTGTGCAGAATGATGCAGAAACAAGAAAATCCTCGTAAACAAATCTAGATTCTACCGAACTTTATTCTGATACAATTAAGACAACAGACTGAAAAGATTCACCGATGAAATTTATGACTTGTGCAACGGGCATACACAATTCTCACTTCCTACATCTTCTGCGAGACAGGGAGGCTGTGCTTTCCCATCCTCATACCAAGTGAGGCGATTTTCAATCAGCTCGTTCAAAAAATCATCCAGCTTCTCAATGGTAACATTGGGCATCACAATGACATGAGCCATGTTTCCTTGGCAAGCTAGCTGCCACCTACGAACAAACTCCTCATCTGCGGGCCTTTCAAACACGACCGTGCTACTGAGCTCATTCAACATTGCACTAATCCCAGCACTACGTAGGCAGTCCTTCAAGTAGTGAGCATTTCTAAGACACTTCTGAACTTCTTTCTGAAACCCTTTGTAACCCTTCCTGTTGAGGGTGTACCAGAGGAAGACAGGAGCATGACCATTTCGGCTTCCCATGATAGTGGCATCCCTTGAAGCTAGGTACTCGACATTCCTTGATAGGACATTAATGTGCTCCATTCTTGTTATCTGAACACCACAAGGCATCGGACATCCCACGAACTTGTGGCCAGAAACACTGACACTTCCAATTGGCTTCTTAAATGTAACCTTTGGTGCCTGCTCACCCCCAAAAACAAAGAAGAAAAAAAAAATATTCAGGGAGGAGAAGGATTTATAATATTTATTTAAAAATGTCTATACATGAAAAAATCAAGCCGACATAACTGAGGACAATTAAACCACTCATCAGGTGAATGTCAAATAAATTTGGCCAAGGCAAGACGTAGAAGCTGTTTAAATTACTCAACACAATCCACATATGAGAGTTAAAATCTAGGGGAATTGCTTCCGCTATATATGTCCTCAACTCAAGCTAAGGGTTTCATACTTTCATGTGAAGATTACATATACTTCCATAAAAGCATCAGAGAGTTTCAAATTAAATGGCCATAAAAGGAACAAGGAGACTTCCAAGTGGACAACCCTGCAGAGGGTTAAAACCAATATGGCATTTCTGTTTAAGAGTGCAGCAAATCAATCACAATGCACAAAGCAGTATAGATGATTCAGTCTTTCAGTTCTCCATCCTCAGCTGCATAAATAAATAAATATATATATATATATATTTTAATGGAGTATATATGCATCCTTTTTCTTTACTATAATGCATCACAAGATGACTAGTCTCTCTAGCACAAGAAACCAAACCAATCAAGATCGTGCAGGATGAGAACATTAATGGTGTGCAACAGAATCTAAATCTTCCTAAAGTTCTTACTTCTAACCAGGGGTCTAGGAAATGGTATGACTTACACATTTCACAAAAGGCATCATAAGTCCAAACAGAGCGCCGTCACAATGAATGTAGAACCGATCATGATTAAATCCACAGTATTCAAGGGTTTGTATAACAAGATCAAGGTCATCAACAGCCCCTTTCACTGTAGTGCCTGCAACCCATATAACAAACTGCATGAATTTCACAAGGTAAAATGCCAAAAACGATTAAGCCTACAACTATTTGTGCAGCCAAGGGAATGTAACGCGCACACACAATGAGAGAGAGAGAGAGACCTATGTTAACATTGAGGATGGCTGGTTTGTCCTTGTTAGCAAGAAGTTTAATCCTGAGGTCGGCACAATCAATCTCCCCAGAGAGAAGAGTGTCAACCTTCACACATTCCATTCTATACATGCGTGCTGCTTTAAAGACAGAATAATGTGAATCTCGTGAACCATAAAGAATTCCATCAGGAAACACTTCCCTCCTGCAAAAGAAAGTCATTGTCATCCCCTTTTCCTTTCCCAGCTGAAAATATTAACTCATTGAAAACTAACAAAAAAGTATCACATGGCCAGGTCAAACATAACTAACCCAACTAAAATCCCGTGAAGATTCCCCTCAGTACCGCAATTTGTCATGTAACCCCAGTACTCATCTTTCTCAAGTTCCCATAGACGGGCAAACCAATCTAACACGCCAACCTCAAATTGTCTAGAATGGACACCATAATTACTCTCAATAAAGGGGTCTCCAAGATTATTGATGGAGAAGTGCTGCAGTTGTCCCAGAGCACCATAATCGAAGTCCAAGTTATAAGGATAACCTGTAACAGATGATCCATTCAAAAGTAAGAAGAACAAAAACATTTGGAAACCAAGAACATACGGCATCATTAGGGCATGCTCCAATAAACGAAAAATGCATCAATGTACAAGTAAACTTTTATGCCTCATATTATTCCATCAATTTAAACTCAGAACTCAGAAGTATCAACCTAATAGTCAACTCCACTGATTACAGAATCTTTTGAGTTCCATGAAATGAGAGTTAAAAGAGTGCAAGCACTAAAGTAAGGAATAAGTCAGTTCCGAGGAACCAAAAAGAAGGTAATCCCAGCCTCCATACTGTAAATAAACCTTCACTTTCCTCTATATCTTCCAGCATTTTCTTGACTGCTACCTTCTCGAAATGAATTATTTATGCACAATTATTCCCTGGGCTAATATTGACGTATTAAGTAACCAGAAACCTCAAGCTTTTTGGATAAGATAACACCTTTGACATTAAACTAATAAGTTTAACATGAGATCAGCAATATAAAATGAGACCAAACAGCTTTCAAGTGTACCTAAATGGTGCTTAGTCCGTTCCATAAGATTCTTCCTGTACCTAGCTAGGACGCTAGCTAGGTAAGCCTCTTTATCTCCAGTGAAATCATCATCGGACTCTGGCTCCGTAACCTCCAGGCACATGGTGTGCACGTTCTTCCCTAAAATGATCTCCTTTTCTTCCTTCTGCTCATGTCCTGCACCTCCTAATAACTTCCCATTCTCAGCCACAAGAGGCGGCAGAGGCTCGGAGGCCACCACAGCCGTCGGATCGATGTCCTTCGCCACCCCGTTTGCCTCCGCTTCAATGCTTGCTACCATGATTTCTCTCGTCACACCTTCAAATCCAAACAAAAACGGCTCAGAACAACAACTCGAAAATGCGTTCGTGATTGTGGTTCTAAAGTATGATTGAAATCACAGATCAGGAATGGGAGGGAAGTACCTGAATTGTCGGCGGAATGATAATGGGAGGTCAGTGATGCTACGATCGACGGTGGAGATCGTTTGAGGAGATTCTCCGAAAGAATTGGTTCGGTATTTATAGGGGCCTCTGCTGTCAATTATGATAAGTTCACGATTTTTTTTGTCACCTACCATCCCTACAACTATTATTTCTCAATTTAACATCCGATTCTAAATATTTCTCAATCTATTATTCCAAACCTACGTACCATCCCTACAATTATTATTTCTCAATCTAGCATCCAATTCTATATATTTCTCAATCTATCATTCCAAACCTACGTGACAAACCAACCCTGGACACTTGTTTACTTTTCAAGATTGATTTGGAGTGATAGATTAGGAAATATTTGGAATCGGATTCTAGATTGGGAAATAATAATTGTAGGAGTGGTACATAAGAAAAAAAAAATCTAAGTTGACATGTAAGAAAAATGATTCACCTGCGAACGATGTCGTATGGTATTCTGCATAAACTAAGCAAATTTCACACTGTCCACGTGGTCACGTCAAAGTTAATCACGTCACAGGTGATTAATTAGATGATGAATCTTTTGGTATAAAGGAAGAGCCAAATCCAAATCTAGATCCTTCATTGTCCATATCAGCATTTAAGCAGGTCACATGGCGGGACAACAAGTTTGTCTCTTACTTATCGCCACATGTCATGTTTTTCTGTCGTTTTAAAGTTTTTAAAATAAGAAACGTGGAAAATGGAGGTCGTGTTTTTTTTTTTTTTTTTCCCTTCTTGTTTTCTTCCTCGCGGGGCCCCAAAAGATTCCTCTGCCCATTTAGAACCAAAACAAGTCGAGTAATAAATGGTCCGTTCCGAGTGTGATGTGTTTTCATTTCTTGTAATTGGATGAGTTGGGCAGTCATTAAAAATATTATAGTGAGTAGTGACGGATCCACCTTAAGGTTGGGGCCACGGCCCCCTAGATTTGTGAAAAACTTTATATATATATATTTTTTTATGAATTAATTTTAGTAGAAAATCTAAAAAAATTAATCGAGGGGAAAAAAATTAAAAATCATATTTTGATGCCGAAATGCGGTCAACTGTGTTGTTGAGAGTATAAACAGATCTATGTGATAATCCCATAACCCATAACTCTGTCAAACTCTTTTTGTTCGAAAACGGTACATTTGAGCCAAAAACAATACTTTTGGTGTGTTCAAAACACTACCAAAAACACCTTACATAGCCCGAGATTGAACGTTATACATTTGTTGGTTTAGGTGATACTATCTATATCCAACTTTTTGAGTAATCCAAAGATCATATATGAATATAGGATTAAAATCATCCATCTGGTGGTGGAGCCAAGAATTAATATTGGTATGGACTAATTCTAAAATGCTATCAAATTAATCCATTCAAAAGATTTTTACAGGGTTCAATAACAGAGCTCCCGAAAAAAAAAATTTACGACTATTTACAATAGCACAACAACTTAAATGTAAACAATTTTAACTATCAAATTAAATATAATGGAATGTCACTAGCACGTATGAGATTAACACAAATTATTTATGAAATTAAAATGCAATGACAGACTATCAAATTTAAGGACTTGGACATAAAAGCCCATTCGTTGGACCCATGTACATTAGGACCTTAATGAATAGAAACATGTGTTAGTTTATAGTTAAGGACTTAAACGTAATTATATAAGTCTTAATCATCAAAAGAGATAGACTTGAGACCAAATTAGAGTATGTATCTAGAGTATTGGGCTCCATATCAAGTAAGATAAGCTTATATCATAAATAATGTTAGTGTATTTAAAAAAAATTATATTAAGTATATTTTTTAAAAAAAACTGCACTGGGTTGTAGCCCAATGCAGTCCCCCTCCCTCCGCCATGCATCCATCTGTAGTAGGCAAGCTATTTAGTGATATAAAAGGCCAAAAGACAGGGAGATAGAAAGGTAAGCAACACACAAATCCTATCATCTTCTTTTTTGTGGTAAGTCCCTAGTCATCTTTATCTTATCCTATAACACAGACATGTCTTTTAGTTAATGTAATCCGACTTTTCAGAAATAAGAGTTTTCCTTTTGCCAATGATTCCTATGTTTGATAGGGAAATTCTTGAAATCTAAAATTTCAAGGAAAGTTGGATTCCTTCTATAAAGGATGAATTCTCCTTCTCCTTCGTCTTCATCTTCTCCTATCACACAGAGGTGTCGTTTAGTTCATCGAATCCAATTTTTTAGAAATAAGAGTTTTTCTCTTGCCAATGATTCCTATTGTTTGATAGGTGAAATTCTTAAAATGTAAAATTTCAAGAAAAGTTGGATTCCTCCCAAAGGAGGAATTCTCATTTTCTCCCAAAAAGAGAGTAATAATTGGAATTCATACTTATTTTTAATTAAGTACCTATAATGTCATTTTGGAAAACACGTAATTTGGACAATGTCTCACAATTATGTATTTTAAATGTCATTTAATATTATTTCATTTCTCATTGATTAAATCTCATATAAAATATTTTTTTATTTTTACAATTTTAATTTGGATTTTCAAATTAAAGTGCTTCTTATTTAAATTTGTTATAAAATGTGAAATAATTATAATTTTTACTCTAAACAAACATAATTAAGGAAATCAAACATGCCACGAAAATAGTATAGCAGTATGATCCAAACATGTCATCTCCAAATCTGCGAACCAAATGAGCCAAAAAATTTCTCATAGTTTCTCAAGAAACAAGAAAAAATCACGAAAAACTTGTGCATTATTGCATACATCAAGGCTTATTTATAAGCCTATAGCCTAAACTTAGTGCATGTTAGTTTCCTTTGCTTACATGGACAACTTGAATATATATTGCACATCAGCTTTTGTAAGCAGCGTAAGAGCGTTACGGCAATTCACAAAAGTTTTAAGAGAATCATTTTTAACATTATTAGGGCGATATTTATTCTTTAGTTGTGTTAAAATTCACGTCTCCTTATTAAAAATAAAAATAATAAAATACAGAGAATCTAAACGTGATGGATTTGGTGTCGTCTAGTAGAGCCTATTTTTGAATTTTCAACGCTACCTTATAAATCGTGAAAAATAAAATAGTTTATAAACAGTTTTTAATTTGAAAAAAGAAAATAAATCGAAAAATTGATTGAAACTATTGAAAACACAATTACAAAAAAGAAAAAAGAAAAAAGAAAGAAGAAAAAAGAAATAGTGTACACTCATAACCTTTAACACAATTTCGTAGGCGAAATTGAATGAATACATAGCAGCTCTCTTGAGATATGTTCATGAAAAAAAAACAATAAAATTATGTCTGTACTCATTGTAATTGGAATATGTATGAATATAAATACAGTGTAAAGTCACAATCAAATCAAAAGCAATTGAGCTAAACAAAGGTATGTTGGATAACCATAACCAGGTCGCTTTATGTAACGACCAGGTGTTTTGTGTAACTTAAACCCATTTGGAAAGCCATTTTGAGTTTGTCAATTGCACATTTAAACTAGCATTTCAAGTAGAATAAAGGTAGTATTTTTCGAATTGTTTATAAAATATAAAGAAAACCCCTTCAATTATTTGTCCCCCACTATGCTATTAACTTCGTAACTATTTATATATTTAGAGAAATTATAATATGTAATATATACATATGTAATAAATTAATAATATGTAAAAATTTATTATTTTAATTTTTAGTGTTGAATATGTCCCTAATTCGTTTGAGATGTGTAACAATTTAATAATTAATTGCTTCTTTTTTATAATTGATAATGGCCTTGTATATAATTTGTCACGGCATTTAAAACAACATATATGTTACCATAAAAATTGAACCAAACAACCATGATATTTGAAACAGCATATATGTTAATTCTCAAATTGTTTCCCAAATGTACCCTTATAACTGACACTAGCTTATAAACTATGCAAAAGTATGTTATGTTTAGTGTTTAGTTTAAAAGATAGAATAAAACTTAAACAAAAATATGATAACTATATATATTATTGTAGTTTGTTATTTTTAGTAAATTTTGTTTATTTTTATTATTAAATTTAATTTTAAGTTCAAACTTATAAATTACAAAATATTTTAATTTAAATAAAATTGAAATTAATATTCTAAAATTTTTATAATATTATCTTAGAAAAAAGTGAAAAAAAAAGAGAGAAGAAAAAAAAACTAACAAACACTTTGAAACAAGTTTCAACTTGAAGTTCATTCTTGGAACATTTTGGAATTTATAAGCTAGTGTTTATAGGATTTTGTTATAGTTCCTATTTTTTTATTGATCAAAGTACCCTTAACCCTTGCTTTACTTATAAATTTGTACAATCAAATATCTTTTCTAACGTCAATATGATCAGACAGCCATAACTCACTTGTTTCAGTTTCGATTAAGATGATTGTTATGACGTTCTAAATAAGACTCGAAGACCCAAAGAATTATATGTAATATATTTTTTTTGATATTCGAACATTTTAAAGGTCAAAAAATTTATACTAAAAGTTTGAGCATCGGAGTTGTGTTCTAACATCAATGTTTTTGGATAGTCATAACTCAGTCGTTTGAGCTATGATAAGACGATATTGGTGGCGTTAGAAATAAGACTCTAAGAACCACATAATTGTGTCTAATACATATTTGGATAATCGAACATTTTAGAGATCAAATAGAGATTAAAAGTTTGCACATTAGATATATGTTTCTAATATCGGTGTGTTCGAACAATCATAACGCACTCATATGAGCTCCGATCAAGAAGGCATTGGAAAGATATTTGAACAAATGTGCATTGAAAATGATGCTTTTATGTCATGTTTCATTTAGTGATGGTACACTTTTTCAGATTGATTGTGCATCGATGGAACGATTTCATTGGAAGTACATGGATAAATAGAATTCGATTATTATTGAAAACACTCTTCGGACTTTGCATCCACATGTCCAAGGAACTACATCTGTGCACGACAACGTAACTGAGTAACTTTAAGTCAAGACAGCTACCTTAGAACTCAAACCATGTGTAGGAGGTTGAGTTTTCTTGTCATTCTTCACCATTTTGTCAATACAGGAGTGTGAAATTTTAATATGAGCACTAAAATTTTTAACATTTTTCTTATTTAATGAAACATTAACCGTGGACTAAACCAGTAACTTAAAATCGAAAGAAGACTCTAATATCCATCAAATTCTATCGAATATATTTTTGAAAATTCGAATATTTTAGAGTTCCAATCAAGACTTAAAATTTGTGCATTGAAACTATGAATCGTATGACGCAATTCTGCATTAAATTTATCTGTATTATCTGTTTTGATTTTGTTATTATTAGTATATATTAAAACTTATCTAAACTAAATTTACCTGCATTATCTATTATGGTTTTATTATATTGAAATTTATCTACACTAAATTTATTTGCGTTAATTTATCTACATTTTCTGTTGTGATTTTGTTATGGTTATTATATATTGAAATTTATGTACACGGAAGATAAATTATATGCACTACACTAAATTTATATGCAAGATTTTTTTAATCTTATAATATATCGACAATTGATCTTTTTTGAAAGAGATTTCTACGCTTGTTTAGAATAAATAATTTCTTTCATATATTTTGTGAGATCGTTTTGAAATTTCATTTAATAAAAGGAAAAAAAAGTCAAAACTGATAATGTTATGTGTGTGGAGACAAAGTGGGAGAGAAAATGCATCGATTGTTCTGCAATTTTATTAAATGAAAAGGGTTATATAGGTAATTTAATGAATTGCGTACTTAATAATATTTTTTTTGAAAGATTAAATTGTGTACTTATTGGTTATTGTCCCACGATTATATTAGTTTAAAGAAATTAAAGAAATTATCCTTTTTGTCGCTTGTCCCTCCATTCCTCCTTCACTTCCAACACCAGAACACACACTTCATGACTTGAAGAAACCTTTTTCAGGACTCAAAACTCTGCCAACCCTTGCCTTTTGCAGGAAATTTGGGGAGGAGAATTTGCAGTAGAATTGGTGGAAATTGGACTGGGTTTGGGTCATCCATAATGGGCTTGGCCCGGCCCGGCCCACCTTAACTTTCCAATGTTTGAACTGGAGAGGTATGGATCATCAAATATCCCCAGTATTTTCCATTAATCCATTTGAGACATCAGGACAAGTAAACTTCTACTACAACTTTATTGAAAAACCAACTCAATTTCTAAACAGACCAAATATCAAACACTTGCTGTGCATCTACTGACACCACACAAACTTTTTTCTGTTGACGAGGGAACCCACCACCGAGAGCACAACCCACCGGACTCCACCCCAGATGGACACCAACATACAATAACGGTAGAATCACTTCTTCAAGTCTTCAAACAAACCATACAAGACTACAAATTCAGAGCATATAAATAGAGTAAAACCAGAATTCATAGAGAGAACATGAACATCACCTAGAACTGTATATCAGGATTCAAGGTAGCATATTCTAACAGTTCAGGGTCTTTCTCCAATATCTCCATTTCATGATCCTCTAACAGAATCAACACTTCAATTCCATCACCACATCTGCTGCCCATAATGTATATCGCATTAATTTGTGCTTCTTGAATAATTGGTCCAATAGTCATCCACACAGGCCTTCCCCACCCGAAATCCGCTTCATAGAATCCCATCTTACCAAGACTAGATGCCACAAAAGTTTTTCCTGACTTGGAAAAAATCTCTCTCTCTTCTTCAAGTAAATTGCAGATTTTCTTGAATCCTTCCTCACCTTGCAAATCTTGTAAGTAATCAGAATTGACTTCCTCTATAGACCTTCTAAGGAGTTTTACTAAGCAAGGAAGAAGTTCTTTGGTTATTTCATTCATTGGGTCATAATTTGCCACTGCTCTCCAGAGAATATTCCCTATACAGAACTCCGGCAAAGGAGGATTCATTCTTGGCCTTAAATTGATTAAGTGTACAAAAGAATTTGGGTTCTGGGTGCCTGATATTATTGAAGAAACACTGATCAGGCATTTCCATACAAGTCCAGTGACCGCCTCGACGCGAGATGGGTTCGGAACATTTTCACTTCTTGCTTTGACCTTGAGAGAAGATATCGCAGTTGCATCAAACACAAACCTCCTCATCTTCCTCCTCTCCGGCTCCACCTTCGGCGTGATTTCGTCGAAAAATGGCATTTGCGCTGAAAAAAGTTCGTCCGGTGGAAAAAGTGACGCTGCCACGCTATGCGGACACACTTCTTTATCGATGTTTTCACGAGCAGTCGTCGCCGCCCAAGCTTTGAAGAATGAACTAATGGTGGTACCATCAACAAATTTGTGGTTGAAAGATACACCAAAAGCTATACCACCACAAGTGAATATATTGGCCCTAATGCCTATCTGCACAGCCTTATCAGGGGAATCAAGAAAAACAGGTTTGAATGGAAGAAGCTTTTTGGCCAACTCAAGATTTGGTGGTTTAAGGCAATCAACCATGTCACAACTTACTTTGGCTACCATAAACAGAACTCCCTCATCATTACAATCAATGGTGGTGGAGTCTTTTTCCTGTCCGGCTAACGGGTAGAACCGAGTTAGGGTTTTCGATAGCGAGTCTTTGAGTTTATCCAATTTGTCTTCGACGGATGTATTGAGACTACTGGAGGAGTAAAATGAAAGAACTGATTGATAAAATGTGGGGTAAAGTTGATCAAAAATGCAGATTTTGAAGGATTTTAGGTGAGGAGGTGTTGGTGAAGATGGTTTTATGAGTTCTTGTGAAGTGACATGAACTATTATTTCTGCCCCTGCCATTGTTTCTGCAGCACAAGGTCTTTGTTGATTGCTAATGGTTGTGTGTTCTTTATCATCTTTACACCATGATTAATATATATAATCCTCAACTTCAAAACTAAATATAAAATAAAAATAAAAAAAACTTCAAATGTACTTTTACTTTTAACACCATAAATTAGGTTCTGAAGATGAATCCTTCTAATTAGGAGAGATATTGAAACGATCAAAAATTTACGCAACATGAAAACAATAAAATATATAATGGACCTAGTATGTTATGTGTAGAAGTGGTACCAATGAAAGGTGGTTTGGTTGGTCATCGATTGAGTTAGGCATATGTGTGCCTAAAATTCAATTCCAATGAAAAATATATTTCTTAATGGTATTTCTAAAAAAAAAGTGTTGAGGTGGTATATTGGGACGACTAGAATAATGTCAATCCATGAGATTAAAAAAAAGGTAAATAACTCTCTTAGCATAAAGCTCTCGTAGTGAGGAGGTCGGCGACAGGCAGAGTACACGCAGACCTTAGTCCTCAAATATGTGAAAGAGACTATTTCCAAATATGATGATATTAATTCTTGAGCAGTTGAAATTTTTTTTAAAATTCTGAATTGTAACTACATGCTTAATTTCCAACCATCCATGAATTATCGTTATTGTTATGAATTGTTAGACATGTGAGTGTACAGTACGTCACATCAGGCCATGACATGTGAGTGTACGAGACTACCAGTACCACTTATTTTTTTCTCAAATGAAAATGCTAGTCATCTCCATTAAATATGATGATAGATACCACTTGTCCAGTAGATGGCACACATATAAATTTGTGTATCAGCCAAAATTTTGGAAGAACGCCGGCCCTACGCCAAAACATCTATAGATAGGGCTTTAGGCACCACAATTATATTATTAAAATAAATTTAGTATACCCAAAAATCAACCCAGTCAAAGAAGGACATGTGCTTTGTTGCAGGATAGATATTTTAAGTTCTTCAACCCTCTCTTTTCTTATAGAAAAGCCTTTAAAAAGGTGGCAGAAAGTTTCAACATGGAGAATTTAGATATGTATTTACATATTAACATAAGCTGATAGGGGGATTAATAGGTAAGATATGAGGACATAGAACTCTGATCATGCATTACATAATATAGATGTCACTTGCAATCTTGCATATTAGTTCAAAATTGTGACAGCTCGGGGATATTATTCTTATTTTCCACGACACATGCTACCGTTCTTATACAATTATGGTTTTGATACTTAGGGAGATGTAGTTGCAAGATTCATAATTTAACTACGGTTCCACTAAATTATATGAAGCACTAGCCTAATATTCTGATATTGGGACTTTCTAGAATGATATAGTTGCTATTTGTTTTGGTAATAGGACACTATTATATCGTTCTATTTTAGACACCGAAATAATTAGGGCAAGCAAAAAGAAGTTTGGCACCACATCTATTTATATTATAATAATGATGAAATGAAATTGCCAATATAATAATGATGAAATGAAATTTCCAAAAACGGTGGAATGGTGGCGGGTTGAACGATGACAAAATTATATTTATTTTTTATTTCTCGAAGGAGTAGTGCTTGGTATCTCAAGTTGAGACAGATTTTGGTGTCTCAAAAGGGGTGTCCAATGGAAAGTTAAAAGTATTTTTGTATTAGTATATCGAAAATGTTAATCTTCCATAGATATTTTTGTTCATAAAACTCCATAATCTACTTGGTTGTACACATCGGCTGCCAGTTAGATATTTTTTCATACAAAACCCTTATCGCTTCTTTTATCTCCCGCTTCTTCCGTTCCTCCCGCTTTTTTGTGAGACATGACCACTTTCTCTGTCTTCTACCACTTTCTCTCTCTTATGTATTGTGACGGAAAATAAATTTCCGTCACTATATTTTGGAACGGAAATGATTTTTCGTCGCAAAAAAACTACTCCTCTGACACCCTTTGGGCAGGCTGTCTTTTCAAAATATTCGTGACGGATTCAGTGATGAAAATTTTTGTGTCACTAATATTAGTGACGGAATTACGCTACCGTCACGTATCCGTCACTAAATTACGTCACTAATCCATCACTAAATTTGATGGGATTTCGAGCTAAAATTTGTCACAGAATTAGTAATGAAATATTTTAGTGACGGAAATTTTCGTCACTAAATCCATCCCAAATTGATCATTAATAACATCATCACTAATTCCGTCACTAACAAAAAATATCAATGATGGAATGAAATCCGTCACTAATTTCCGTGACAAAATTAATAGTTTCTTGTAGTGTGAGTAACTTAAGTCAGACAGTGACTGAGTTTTCTTGTCATTCTTCATCATTTTGTCAATACATGAGTGTGAAATTTTAATATGAGCACTAAATTTTTAACATTTTTTTTATTTAATAAAACATTAACCTTGGACTAAACCAGCAACTTAAAATCGAAAGAAGACTCTAATATCCATCAAATTCTATCTAATAGATTTTTGGAAATTCGAATATTTTAGAGTTCCAATCAAGGCTCAAAATTTGTGCATTGAAGCTATGAATCGTATAGACACAATTCTGTTCTAAATTTATCTGTATTATCTGTTTTTATTTTGTTATTATTAGTATAAATTGAAAATTATATAAACAAAATTTACCTTCATTATCTGTTATGGTTTTATTGTATTGAAATTTATCTACACTAATTTATTTGAGTCAATTTATCTGTATTTTCTGTTGTGATTTTGTTATGGTTATTATATATTGAAATCTATCTACACCGCAGATAAATTATATGCAAGATTTTTTTTATCTTAGAATATATCGACAGTGGATATTTTTTGAAAGAGATTTCTACGCTTGTTTAGAATACATAATTTTTTCATATATTTTGTGAGATCGTTTTGAAATTTCATTTAATAAAAGAAAAAAATTAAAACTGATGATGTCATGTGTGTGGAGAATAAGCGGGAGAGAAAATGCGTCGATTGTTCTGTAATTTTATTAAATAAAAGGGGTATATAGGTAATTTAATGAATTGTGTACTTAATAATATTTTTTTTAAGATTAAATTGTGTACTTATTGGTCATCGTCCCAAGATTTTTTTTTTTTGAAATTGGGTTTTCGAATCCATAACCTAATGGGTGGGTGATCATTTACATGCAATGTGATTGCCGTTCAACCAACGGCTCACTTGCGTCCCATGATTATATTAGTTTAAATTTAATCACTCTAATAGATTAGCTTATCTTTTAGTTATCAAAATTAAAGAAATTATCCCTTTTGTCGCTTGTCCCTCCATTCCTCCTTCACTTCCAACACCAGAACACACACTTCATGACTTGAAGAAACCTTTTTCATGACTCAAAACTCTGCCAACCCTTGCCTTTTGCAGGAAATTTGGGGAGGAGAATTTGCAGGGGAACTGGTGGAAATTGGACTGGGTTTGGGTCATCCATAATGGGCTTGGCCCGGCCCGGCCCACCTTAACTTTCCAATGTTTGAACTGGAGAGGTATGAATCATCAACTATCCCCAGTATTTTACATTAATCCATATGAGAATCCATTGACGAAATCGAGTCATCAGGACAAGTAAACTTCTACTACAACTTTATTGAAAAACCACAGAAAAACTCACTCAATTTCTAAAGAGATCAAATATCAAACACTTGGTGTGCATCTACTTACACCATACATACTTTTTCCTATTGACGAGGGAATCCACCGAAAGCACAACCCACCGAATTTCACCCCCAATTGGACACCAACATACAATAACAGTAGAATCACTTCTTTTAAGTCTTCAAACAAACCCATGACACATTATGAAAAGACTGATTCAGGTTTCTTCTCACAACCCACAAATCAATTTCACAACTACAAGGTCAGAGCATAGAAACAGAGTAAAACCAGAATTCCTAGAGAGAACATGAACATCACCTAGAACTATATATCGGGATTCAATGTAGCATATTCTAACAATTCTGGGTCATTCTCCAATATCTCCATTTCATGATCTTCCAACAGAATCAACACTTCAATACCATCACCACTTCTGCTGTCCATAATGTATATCATATTAATTTGTGCTTCTTGAATAATTGGTCCTACAGTCATCCACACAGGCCTTCCTCACCCGAAATCCGCTTCATAGAATCCCATCTTACTAAGACTAGATGCCACAAAAGTTTTTCCTGACTTGGAAAAAATCTCTCCCCCTTCTTCAAGTAAATTGCAGATTTTCTTGAATCCTTCCTCACCTTGCAAATCTTTTAAGTAATCAGAATTGACTTCCTCTATAGATCTTCTTAGGAGTTCTACTAAGCAAGGAAGAAGTTTTTCTTCGGTTCTCTCATTCATTGGGTAGTAATTTGCAACTGCTCTCCAGAGAATATTCCCTATAGAGAACTCTGGCAATGGAGGATTCAATCTTGGCCTTAAATTGATTAAGTGTACCAAAGAAATTGGGTTTTGGGTACCTGATATCACTGAACAAACACTGATTAGACATTTCCATATAAGTCCAGTGACTGCCTCGACCCGAGTTGGGTTCGGAACATTTTCACTTCTTGCCTTGGCCTTGAGAGAAGATATCGCGGCTGCATCGAACACAAACCTCCTTATCTTCCTTCTCTCCGGATCCACCTTCGGCGTGATTTCATCGAAAAATGGCATTTGCGCTGAAAAAAGTTCATCCGGTGGAAAAAGTGACGCTGCCATGCTATGCGGACACACTTCTTTATCGACGTTTTCACGAGCAGTAGCCGCCCAAGCTTTGAAGAATGAACTAATGGTGGTACCATCAACAAATTTGTGGTTGAAAGATACACCAAAAGCTATACCACCACAAGTGAATATATTGGCCTTAATGCCTACCTGCACAGCCTTATCAGGGGAATCAAGAAAAACGGGTTTGAAAGGAAGAAGCTTTTTGGCCAACTCAAGATTTGGTGGTTTAAGGCAATCAACCATGTCACAACTTACTTTGGCTACCATAAACAGAACTCCCTCATCATTACAATCAATGGTGGTGGAGTCCTTTTGCCGTCCAGCGAACGGGTAGAACAGAGTTAGGGTTTTCGATTGCGAGTCTTTGAGTTTATCCAATTTGTCTTCGACGGATGTATCAACTCAAATTTGTCTTCCACGGATGTATCGAGACTACTGGAGGAGTAAAATGAAAGAACTGATTGATAAAATGTGGGGTAAAGTTGATAAAAAATGCAGATTTTGAAGGATTTTAGGTGAGGAGGTGTTGGTGAAGATGGTTTTATGAGTTCTTATGAAGTGACATGAACTACTATTTCTGCCCCCACCATTGTTTTTGCAGCTCAAGTTCTTTGTTGATTGCTAATGGTTGTGTGTTCTTTGCCATCTTTACACCATGATTAATATAGGGTTTTTTGGAAATGTAACACTTTTTAAAACCCAATTTTGAAAACTAACCCACTTTTTTAAAAACATGAAATCTAACACTTTTTTGCTTTTTTCTGACTGAAATACCCTCATCCTTTCCCTCGTCATCCTTTTCACCCTCACCCTCACCCTCATTCTCATCCTTTTCATCCTGATTTCCATCCTTGTCCTCCTTTTTCTCTCAATTTGCATTTAACATTGCCAGACCTTCGTAAATTGTCTTGGTAGTCTCAAAAAAACCAACAATGCTTTCAGCAATTTCCTTTTTCATGTCCAAAAGTTGACCACCATGCTCTGCCAACTTCTGCTCTATGGCATCAAACTTGGCCATCAATATCAAATTCCCTCCAGCTTTATGTGCATGTGCATGCTCGATGTGATCATCCCTTCTCTTTGTTCTTTTCTCTTTTCTCCTTTTTTCTTCAACATTAACATTGTAATCCCTCCTTCTCTTGGTTCTTCTCTCTTTTCTCTGTTTCTCTTCTTCATCTTCTTCAGACTTATCTCTGCTTCTTTTAATTTCTCTTTTCTTAATTTTCTTCATAACCTCCCTAACATAATCCTTCTCCAGCTCAGCCTCCGTTGGCATTAGAGCATCATAAACCTCAATCTGAGAAGATTAAAACAAAGTGATGAGTGAAATTGGAACACCAAAATACAAATACTCGAACATCAAACTACAACTACTCGAACATGTTACTCGACTATAAAACTACAAATACTCGAACATGTTAACTATAAATACTCGAACATCAACCTACAACTACTCGAACATGTTACTAGAAATACTCGAACATCAACCCACAACTACTCGAACATGTTACCATAAATACTCGAACATCAACCCACAACTACTCGAACATGTTACTACAAATACTCGAACATGTTAACTATAAATACTCGAACATCAACCTACAACAACTCAAACATGTTACTATAAATACTCGACTCTAAAACTACAAATACTCGAACATAAGACTAAAACTACCCGAACAACAAATATTATTAAACATTTTAACTTCACTAACCTTTATCAGTTCAAATATATCTGACACGATGTCATCTGAAGTAGGGGTTTGATTCCCTGAGTACTTGAGTATTCTGGGGTGTGTTTCACCACATTTGGTGGCATACCTCTGGGCTATAATGGGTACAATTTCATACGCCCAAATCTTCAAATAATCAAAAAAAAATGGTAAACTATTATTACAATAAATAATAAATAGAACACAAATAGAATGATCTATTTTTTTTTACCTGGAGTACTATTGGCATTCCATAAAGGCTATATGTCTCCTTTGCCTTACCCTTACTCAAGTATTTTTCAGCCCTTCCAATCATGGCAGATGCAAGAGAGGTAGCAGTACGTTGGTAGCAAACGCTTCCCCATGGATATTAGTTAAAGGCATCCAAATCATCCACAAGTTGGAGCCACTGAATATTAATGGCATTTCTTCTCTCTCTAGGCATCAAGACAGACTCAACAAAATACACCAAAGCTAACTTCAAAGCATCATGAGCATTATCACATTTATCGAATGCCTCTTCCAGCTCAGCTCTGCTTACATTGGTCCCCTTCCCCTTACCCTTGCCCTTTCCACATTTTTCTTCAAAATAAAGGGATTTTAGCCTATTAACAGATGTATCAACCAGACTTGACACATCGGGCATAGATTCAGTACATAATAGTCTGGTGATAATCGCAAAATCTTCAATACCAAATGTGCACTTCTTTCCACCAATATTGAAATGCAATCTTTCTCCAAAATCACCCTGGGGAGAAACAATTTGACGTAGTAGAAGCTGATGTATCAGTTGTGAAGAACAACTGATGTCATGTACATCCAGCATCATGCCAAAGCATGATTGCCTAAAAACCTCAAGTTGCTCCTCATTCAACTTCAATTTAATTGAAGTGGTAACAACTGATATGTTTGAAAAGGTGGTTACCCGGGTGGGGAAATGTTGCTCCTCACTTATCAGATAGTCTGCATGAGACAATTAATTAAAACACAAAATTAATAATACTCGAACAGGAACCCATATTTACTCGAACAGTCAAACTAAAATACTCGAACAGGAAATCATATTTACTCGAACAGTCAAACTCAAATACTCGAACATCAAACCATATTTACTCAAACAATCAAACTCAAATACTCAAATAGGATAATCTATTTACCCGAACAGTCAACCCAGAAAACTCGAACATCAACCAATAAAACTCGAACATCAACCCATAAAACTCGAACACCAACCTATCATACCCAAATCCACTAACAACATACTGGAACCCTAAACCCATAAACGCTAATGAAATATGGAAACCCTATAGCAGGAAAAACTAAAACCCTAAGCACCCACCACTGCTAAAATCAAAAACACAAACCGTGATCATTGCTTACTGGAACGAACCACAAATACAACATTAAATAATACATAACATACCCATGCTGTTCCAGGTCGAATGTGGCAGAAATCGTATATAACAGTGTATTCGAGAATGGAGACTATCGGAAATCGTCGAAAAAGAACGTGAAAAAAGAAAGAATAAGGTGAAGGATGTCGCGGGAAGTGAAGGCCGGCTTTTGAACCAAAACGATGTCGTTCCAATGTCTTGAGGGTATTTGTGTCAATTCATTTGGAAAAAGTGTTAGATTTCATGTTTTTAAAAAAGTGGGTTAGTTTTCCAAATGTGTTATTGAGAGGTGCTACTTTTCCAAAAAACCCATTACTATATATAATCCTCAACTTCAAAAGTAATTATAAAATAAAAATAAAAAAATTTCAAGGGTACTTTTATTTTTAACACCATAAATTAGGTCCTGAAGATGAATCCTTCTAATTATGAGAGAGATTGAAACAGTCAAAAATTTACCTGACATGAAAACAATAAAATATGTAATGGACCTACTATGTCATGTGCAGAAGTGGTACCAGTGAAAGGTGGTTTGGTTGGCCATCGACTGGGTTAAGCATATGTGTGTCCAAAATTCAATTCTAATGAGAAAATATTTCTTAGTGGTTAATATAATCCTCAACTTCAAAGGTAACTATAAAATAAAATAAAAAAACTTCAAAGGTAATTGTATTTTAAGTGTTAACACCTATAATTTAAGTTGCATTTCACTTTCATAACTGAGGAAGAATCCTTCTAGTTACGAGAGATGTTGAAACAGTCGAAAATTTACGCAACATGAAAATGATACTCCCTCTGTCCCATTTTTTTAGTCCTCCTTTCTATTTTGGGTTGTCCCAAAACTAGTGTCACTTTTCTTCATTAATTAATAATTTTGTTGTTGTATTTCAAAATTACCCTTATAACTTTAATGACCCTTATTTCAGGAAAAAAAAAAGTACCACCATAAATAAGGATAAATTTGAAATAACATGATTATTTGTGTAGTTGAATTGTATTAAATCATGTCTCCTTAGAAACTTAGATTTCCAAAGAATGACAAACAAATTGGGACAAACGGAGTAAAATATTTAATGGCTTTAGTATGTTATGTCATGTGCTGAGGTGGTGTATTAGAACCACTAGACTGAAGTCAATCCATGAGGGAAAAAGAGATAAACAACTCTTGGGCATAATGCTCTTACTGTAGATGGAGTTGTGATGAGACCCTTTTCAGGCAGTATGATGTTAACTCACAAGTAGTTGATAAATTAATAAAATTTTGAATTCTAAACTACATACTTCAATTTTTAACTACGATGAATTGTCACCATTCACTTATGAATTGTTATCATTACATTCGTCTTAGTACACCACATCAGTCCATGACATACGTATCAACACCACTTTTTTTTATGAACATTATTTGCACCCCGTTTTTTACTAAGCACCCTATTAACCCTTTAAAAACACGGTGTACTTAGTAAAAAATGGGGTGCAAATAATGTTCATCTTTTTTTTTTGCCTCAAATGAAAATACATTAGTTATCTCGATTAAAAAAAATGAAGATTGGTGCACATAGCACCAGTCAATAATCCAGTTACTCAAATTATTAATTAATTTGACATCTCTTTATATTATAATAATGATGAAATGAGATTTCCAAAATTATATTTATTATTTATTTATTCCTCGAAATAGATGTTTTTGTTTTTATTTTCTTTTGGTTTTGTATGAAAGATTCCATTCAGATTAGGTTGGAAATAATAAAAAGATGGTGGGAATGGGATCATAAAATAAAAATAAAAATCTTTTTTGGTCCCTACAAATAAGATTTCATATCAACACTAACGTGCATGTATTTTATTATGGAATAATCTCTTCTTCTTCTTTTTTTGATGTAAAATAAGAACGATTAAGATATTATTATAATATTACTGACAGAATGGTTTATGCTAACTTTGACTTTGATGGGGTTATGGTCAGGGGCGGAGGGAGGAGACCGCTTGAAATGATGTGCCTGTTTGGTAAGGCGGCGGCGTTAGCGGTTCCGCGGTGTAGGCCGTTGACGTCGAATGCCTTACCAAACGGGTTAGCGTCTTCAGTGAAATCACAGCTCAAATGAGAGCGGTTTCATTAGCTTTAAATAAGCTCCATCTAAGAGCTTATTTCCTCTGTATATATATATATATATTTAAAAATTGTGAGACCCACACAATTATTATATTTCCTTCGTCTTTTCTTAAAAATTATCAGGCGGACCCCACTTTTATATCTAAATAATATTTTTTTAAAATCATAGGCTCCCTTATAATACTTTTTTTACTAATATATTACATTAAAAAAATTTCTTTATTAATTTCTTTATACATTTATTACATATATTAATTTTACTTAAAAGAATTTATATTATTATTTTACTTAACAATTTTTTATTAACATTTCCTTATCAATTTTACTTAAAAAATATTTATATTATTTTTTTTACTTAACAATTTTTAATCTCATATTACATAAAAATCATATTTTTAATTTTAATATATTTATTAATAATAAATTATATTTGTTGGATTAAATTTAATAACAAAATGATTAAAAAATTATGAAGATAATATTTTTACTCAATAACTTTTTCGCTAACGTTTGCTTTTAGTTTACCAAACATCTCACAGTATATTTTACAGCTTTAAACTCAATTTTTTTCATAACTTTTCCGCTAGTATCGAAAATCAATATAACCGCTCTACCAAACGGACCCGATATTTTAATGAACACATCTTTCATACATGATATTACAACATTTGTTGGTCATGGACTCAAAAAGGGTTTCAATAGAGTCAATTTGTTGGCTCGATTTTGCTTGCACCAACATGGGGGAATGGCAAAGTCCATGCCCCATGTTTGCTCTACATGTGGATCCCGCCACTAGCACGCTCACATTTTTACATAAAAATAAATATCGACCCCACCTCTATCACACAAATTAAGTTAACAAATTTACACCATTGTACTAATACATTTTGTTGGCTCAACCACATCAGCAAAACGCATCCCTCAATACAACCACATCAACAAAACACAAATCCCCATATATTACTCATGCCATATCAAAAAACCACCGTTGTGGTTGCGATAGAAATATAACCCACATTTTTCATACATGATACGCTACCCCCGAATCCCTATAAAAATGTTTTCGGTTGGATTAATGATATCAATCATCAATTTATATATATAAAATGGAAGCCTCAAGGATGTCTCTCCTTGAATTGTGGAGAATAGCTAAAAGAGGGGTAAAAAGCTTCCCCTTAATTATAGGAAAACCATCAATACTAATAATAAAGACCCACCAAAAATTAAATAAACATAATATTAAATATGTTAATTATTGGAAAATCATTGTTATTTCAATGATAACCAATTAAATGTGCATAAATACTATTAGGAACAACAAAAAATGATAAAAGATGTAAAATAATGAAAAGTAACGGCCAAACACCAATTAAATGTACATAAATACTAATAGGAACAACAAAAACTCATTAAAAATGGTAAAATAATGAAAAGTTACAGTTAAGCAATTGACCAATCATAATCATAATCATATAATTAAGATAAATGTATTACAAAATACTTAAGTGCTTTAGAAGCTGCCACATTTGCTTCTGTATGGCTCAAACTCTTGCCACATGTAAAAAAATTAAATTAAATTAAATTGAAATTGTATTAAGAAACGCTTTCAATAATCATGTCTTTTCTATCTCATGTGATAAACCATATGTTACAATTCAATAATGTCATGTTATATATAGCAGTGTTATTATCTTACTACTGAATGTACTCACATTATAATTAAAATCTTTGTGAAGTGAGTTGTACTTCAAACTTTGTCACTTTTAAAAACCTTTGAAAATATTTTAAAAGGTATTGTAGTTATTTGTTCATCTCACAATTATCTCCATTTTCTATAATTCAAGCTCTGTTATTTATTATGTTAACAAAATATAGAAAAATTATCAAAAATCTTTATTTTTCAAATTAACTATGGGTCGCGCGAAGCGCGAACATGCAACTAGTTATTATAGAATAACCCACCTCCAATATTAATTTCTTGCTCTGCCCTTAGGTATGGCGATGGGCTGGCCTTTCAGGCAATAATTATGTAGTATAGTTAATTAAGAAGAAAATTCAGAAATGGAATACCGGAACACCATATTCTTTTCTTCGGTCTTTGTATTTCCTTTTGCTTTTGGAGTCTCGGTTGAACTCTGTGCGATTCTAAGTCTATTAGCGTGTTTCTGTGGCATCCCCAATTCTGCATTGAGTTTCTCTTTTCTATGTATGTTCTATCAAATTGACACTTATATTCTATTTGCGGGATGTTAACATTTGACACTGCAAAATTGGCGAAACAGATGATCCTGCAATGTATAGAAATCAAAAGGATGATCTGGTTATACTTCTAAAAATTCTTGCCTCTTAAAATTATCTGCCAATTAAACAGCTATATGTAAGTAAAAGTGAAAATTTGGTTCTCATCTTCTGTATTTTGTATGTATTTTGTGCTATTGTAGGAATTTTCCTTCAAGATATATGAATGGTCTGGAAAGAGCTGGGAGCCATATGTGACCAATGATGTTTAGACCAATATCGATAACTCCATTGATAATGAGAAACTGTTTTGTCGGATGGATAGCCAAATATATCTATTATCTATTATCTATCTATCTATTATTACTATATCTAAAATTGTAAGTGTAGGCGTGATTTGGCGGCGAGTTCCCTCCTCACTTTGTACTCTCGCGTGTGGATGTATATATCTTCAAACGTACCGTTGGATTACTGTCTTTCTTCTAATAGATGGCTATGATGGGCAGTTGCTTTTCATTTGTTTGTGTATATAGTTTTGTCTTTTTTGGTCCCAGTTTGTGCACATGTCAACGCAAGGGCAGTAAACATCTGAAATCTGGTGCATGCACCTGCTCTTTACTTCGCTAAGGCCTTGTTTTTCTTGGGTTCATGCACGGGTATTGGAGTCTTGCTTTCTTCTCCCCTCCCAATACAACTCAGCGACCCATCGTTGATCTTTCTTGGGTTCATCGTTCATCTTTGCAAGGGTTTTTTTGAAAAATAACCCTCGCTAATAAACAATTTTTAAATCTAACCATTCTTTTCAAAACACTTAAATATAACTCATTTGACAAAGGAAAAGACATTCATATTCTTTCACGTCTTTTCATGCATCACCTCTCTCTTAAACCCTAAAAATGGTTTTCCCTCCCAAAAACACTCCTCTCCCTCTGCGAAACCACTCTCTCTCTCTCCTTCAAACCCAGTAAAACCGGCCATGTATACCCCTTTCATTCAAAATTTGTCACAGATCTAGTGAAACCCATAAGCCAAAGCTCAAATCTTCAAGGTTGAAGTATCGGGATGTCTAAGCACCGTAAGCTGCCATAGAGACGTCGTCGAAGACGCAAACAAGCCTAAAGTCGGCAACGCAATCTCCGTATTCGTTCCCCTAGAACATATAAGTGCTCACCGTGGTCGCTAAGTGTCCAACCCTTCGTCTCATACTTCACCGAGTCTGCATTTTACCGTACAACATCTTGTGCTAAAAAATCTTGTCATTTAAGTCGAGAAGGAAGATAGCACCAAACTAAGGTTAGTGTAGTGCATTTTATGAGTTAATATACCAGTACAAATATTTCATTGATAAATGATTTTTCGTTGATGTGAGACAAATTTTTCGTTGGTTACTGCGTTAGTTTTCGTTTAACTCAGGCAATTTATCGTTGATAAAACATTTATATGGTTGATAATATCACGATTTCAATGAAGTGGGTTTCTCACACAACAACTTTAATCATGGCTAGATGTATAGCGCAGAAGATGGTTCGACCAATCGTAAATGGCAGAAAGTGTACACTTACACTTCACTATTCTGTTAGTGTATTAAAAACACCAGTAAATATATTTCGTTGCTAAACTTGTGTATTTTCGTTGCTAAACATGTATATTTTGGTTGCTAAACGTGTGTAATCTCGTTGCCAAATGACTGTATTATCGTTGATATAGATAGCTTTTTTAGTTGATAACTGTTTTACTTTTCTTATATCATACCAATTGCAGGTATTTCGTTGATAACTGGTTTACTTTTCGTTGCTATACGTGTATAATTTGTGCTTGTTTCGTTGACAAATTGCATGTTTTTGGTTTTTAATATTTCAGATGCAAGTTTTGGTTAATAACTCTGTTACTTTTCGTTGATTTTTTTGGTTGAATACTCACTTATTTTGTGATTCAGAAATGGAAGAGGTTAGCATATTGGTTCGTTATTGTGGGTCTTGGGAAAAGGTTGGTCTCAGTTATGCATATAAGGGTGGGAAGAGTAAGGGCATGATCATTCCAAATGACATTTCCTACAACCAATTATTGGATATGGTGTACGAATTGACCAATATCGATCGTCGGACACATAACATCCAATTGAAGTATATTTTCAATGTCCATGGTCCAACTGAACCTGTTGAGATTGAAGGTGACAGGGATGTTCATTTTTTTGTACGATGCAACAGCGACAAGAACATACATGGGACATCGCTATGCATTTCAAACACTGATAGAGAGGTATATGATGATGATACTGAGGTAAATTTTGAGTTAAATGATGATCGATATGATATTGCAGATACAGAATTGTTTGATGAACCTGACATAGTTGGATTCAACCGGAACATTGATGATCTTAACGAACCTCAGATAAATATATCAGAAGTTAACGCCAATGATCATACAACTGCCCAGGAAAATTTTTCTTCTGAGGGTAATGCTGGATTTGCCGGTTCTAATTCAATTGGTGCGTCACAAAGCTGTGGTAATATGATCTCACCTGTTGTACATGATGATTCATATGCTGTTTTGAAAGTCGGAGAAATATTTCCAGACAAAAAGAGCTTGTTTAAAAAGCTATGCATGCATGCGCTTCATTTGCACTTCGAATTCAAAGTGGCAAAATCAACAAAAACTCTTTTTGTTGTTCGATGCAAAGTAGGTGAATGCAAGTGGTGGCTTCGAGCAACAAGAGTTGAGGACACTTGTTTTTTCGTCATAAAGGTATATCGTGACGAACATTTGTCTTCTTCTTGTTTTGAATTTCATGAAGCTCGTCAAGCAACAGGTTGGGTTGTGGGGGAATGCATTAAGTCTAAATATGAGGGGGTTAGTTGCATTTATAGACCAAATGACATTGTCAAGGATTTTCAGAGAGTGCATGGAGTTTCAATCACTTATGGGAAAGCTTGGAGAGCTAGAGAAAGTGCCCTACATTCATTACATGGTACGCCAGAACAATCTTTTGTTGAACTTCCCTCTTTTTTTGCACAATTGGAATCAAACAATCCAGGAACGGTTACACATATTGAGTTAGATTCTATCAATTGATTCAAATACTGTTTCATGGCCATTGGACCATCATTAAGAGGTTTTCGTACTTGTATAAGACCTGTAATTTGTGTTGATGGAACTCATTTGAAAGGTAAGTATCTTGGAACATTATTTGTTGCCACATGTTTGGATGGAAACAACCAGGTTTATCCTTTGGCTTTTGGAGTAGGGGATTCAGAAAATGATGATGCGTGGACATGGTTCTTTGAAAAATTGAATGGAGCTATCGGAAGCATGGATTCACTTGTTTTTATATCGGACAGGAATGCAAGTATTGAAAAAAGTATCTGGAGAGTTTTTCCAGAGGCCATACATGATGTTTGCATGTATCACCTTGGTCAGAATTTGAAGTCCAAAAAGTTTAGTGATTCCGTCATCCCTGTATTCTACAAGGCAGCAAAGTCATACAATAAGGTGGAGTTTCACCATATCATGAATCAAATACGCAGATTCGATGCAGGTAATGTTTTCAAGTATTTAAGTGAAGCTGGTTTTGAGAAATGGTCTAGGGCTTATTTTCCTGGACAACGGTATAACATCATGACAACAAATATTGCTGAATGCTTAAATGGAATATTGAGGGATGCTCGAACCTTACCTATTACTAAGTTGATGGATCATCTGCAATCTTTATTACAACGATGGTTTCATGAGAGACGATCAATAGCTCTTGAAATGAAAGGTGAACTGACCGACTACTACGATAAAGTTACAGAAGAAAGAAGGAATAGGTATTTAAAGTAATTTAATTCTCGTTGATAACCTTTCGAAATTTCGTTGATGATTTGTTTATTTCGTTTAGAATTTATTTATTTTGGTTGATAAAACTTTGAGAATTTTCGTTGATGATTTAAATATTTCGTTTATAATTTTGTTGTTCTAGTGGATAAAATGTATCGTTGATAACTTTGATGATTTTGGTTGATGATTTATATATTTCGTTGAGAATTTTTTTATTTTCGTTGACTAAATGTTTCGTTGATAACTATTTTTTTCTCGTTGACTACTATAATTTTATCATTGATAATTAAAAATTTGAAATTTTTCAGGTCTAGGGTCATGACTGTGGAGCGTATTAGTATAAATACTTTTCTTGTTAAAGATGGTGATGATGGAGAACAAGTGGATTTGGCCAGCAAGACTTGCTCCTGCAGAGTTTTTGATATTGACCATATACCTTGCGTCCACGCTTTTGCAGCATGTAGAGTTAGAAAATTACCAATAATTTCATTGTGTTCGTAATATTATCGTACTGACAGGCTGCTACTGACATACGCAGAACCAATCAACCCTGTTTTGAACACAGACACTAATGTTCTGACTGAGGAAGTGAGGGTTGTCTTACCTCCAGAAACCAGGAGAAAAAGTGGACGACCAAAGAAACGTCGAATTCCATCATCCGGTGAGCAAATACAAAAAAGAAAATGTAGTCGTTGCAAACAAGATGGTCACAACCATCAAACTTGTAGTGAGCCCATTTGTTTACACCCTAGCACGTCAGCACAATAAGAGTTATGATTGAACTTGGTCATTGGTTTTTATTTGTTAGGCTATCTCATGTTTCGTTGACAACTAGTATGCGTAACGTTCAGGGTCTTTCTCCAGTATCTCCATTTCATGATCCTCTAACATAATCAACACTTCAATACCATCAACACATCTGCTGCCCATAATGTATATCGCATTAACTTGTGCTTCTTGAATAATTGGTCCAATAGTCATCCACACAGGCCTGCCCCACCCAAAATCCGCTTCATAGAATCCCATCTTACCAAGACTAGATGCCGCAAAAGTTTTTCCTGACTTGGAAAAAATCTCTCTCCCTTCTTCAAGTAAATTGCAGATTTTCTTGAATCCTTTCTCACCTTGCAAATCTTGCAAGTAATCAGAATTGACTTCCTCTATAGACCTTCTAAGGAGTTTTACTAAGGAAGGAAGAAGTTCTTTGGTTATTTCCTTCATTGGGTCATAATTTGCCACTGCTCTCCAGAGAATATTCCCTATAGAGAACTCCGGCAATGGAGGATTCAATCTTGGCCTTAAATTGATTAAGTGTACAAAAGAATTTGGGTTCTGGGTGGCTGATATTATTGAAGAAACACTGATCAGGCATTTCCATACAAGTCCAGTGACCGCCTCGACGCGAGATGGGTTTGGAACATTTTCACTTCTTGCTTTGGCCTTGAGAGAAGATATCGCAGTTGCATCAAACACAAACCTCCTCATCTTCCTCCTCTTCGGTTCCACCTTCGGCGTGATTTCATCGAAAAATGGCATTTGCGCTGAAAAAAGTTCATCCGGTGGAAAAAGTGACGCTGCCACGCTATGCGGACACACTTCTTTATCGATGTTTTCACGAGCAGTCGTCGCCGCCCAAGCTTTGAAGAATGAACTAATGGTGGTACCGTCAACAAATTTGTGGTTGAAAGATACACCAAAAGCTATACCACCACAAGTGAATATATTGGCCTTAATGCCTATCTGCACAGCCTTATCAGGGGAATCAAGAAAAACAGGTTTGAATGGAAGAAGCTTTTTGGCCAACTCAAGATTTGGTGGTTTAAGGCAATCAACCATGTCACAACTTCCTTTGGCTACCATAAACAGAACTCCCTCATCATTACAATCAATGGTGGTGGAGTCTTTTTGCTGTCCGGCTAACGGGTAGAACCGAGTTAGGGTTTTCGATAGCGAGTCTTTGAGTTTATCCAATTTGTCTTCGACGGATGTATCGAGACTACTGGAGGAGTAAAATAAAAGAACTTATTGATAAAATGTGGGGTAAAGTTGATCAAAAATGCAGATTTTGAAGGATTTTAGGTGAGGAGGTGTTGGTGAAGATGGTTTTATGAGTTCTTGTGAAGTGACATGAACTACTATTTCTACCCCCGCCATTGTTTCTGCAGCACAAGGTCTTTGTTGATTGTTAATGGTTGTGTGTTCTTTATCATCTTTACACCATGATTAATATATATAATCCTCAACTTCAAAACTAAATATAAAATAAAAATAAAAAAACTTCAAAGGTACTTTTACTTTTAGCACCATAAATTAGGTTCTGAAGATGAATCATTCTAATTAGGAGAGATATTGAAACGATCAAAAATTTACGCAACATGAAAACAATAAAATATATAATGGACCTAGTATGTCATGTGTAGAAATGGTACCAATGAAAGGTGGTTTGGTTGGTCATCGACTGGGTTAGGCATTTGTGTTCCCAAAATTCAATGCCAATGAAAAATATATTTCTTAATGGTATTTCTAAAAAAAGAATTGTTGAGGTGGTATATTGGGATGACTAGAATAATGTCAATCCATGAGATTAAAAAAGGTAAACAACTCTCTGAGCATAAAGCTCTCATAGTGAGGGGGTCGGCGATAGATAGAATACACGCAGACCTTAATCCTCAAATATGTGAAAGAGACTATTTCCAAATATGATGATATTAATTCATGAGCAGTTGAAAATTTTTTAAAATTCTGAATTGTAACTACATGCTTAATTTCCAACCATCCATGAATTATCGTTATTCTTATGAATTGTTAGACATGTGAGTGTACAGTACGTCACATCAGGCCATGACATGTGAGTGTACGAGACTACCAGTACCACTTATTTTTTTCTCAAATGAAAATGCTAGTCATCTCCATTAAATATGATGATAGATACCACTTGTCCAGTAGATGGCACACATATAAATCTGTGTATCAGCCAAAATTTTGGAAGAACGCCGGCCCTACGCCAAAACATCTATAAATAGGGCTTTAGGCACCACAATTATATTATTAAAATAAATTTAGTATACCCAAAAATCAACCCAGTCAAAGAAGGACATGTGCTTTGTTGCAGGATAGATGTTTTAAGTTCTTCAACCCTCTCTTTTCTTATAGAAAAGCCTTTAAAAAGGTGGCAGAAAGTTTCAACATGGAGAATTTAGATATGTATTTACATATTAACATACGCTGATAGGGGGATTAATAGGTAAGATTTGAGGACATAGAACTCTGATCATGCATTAATCTTGCATATTAGTTCAAAATTGTGAAAGCTCGTGGATATTATTCTTATTTTCCACGACACATGCTACCGTTCTTATACAATTATGGTTTTGATACTTAGGGAGATGTAGTTGCAAGATTCATAATTTTAACTACGGTTCCACTAAATTATATGAAGCACTAGCCTAATATTGTGATATTGGGACTTTCTAGAATGATATAGTTGCTATTTGTTTTGGTAATAGGACACTATTATATCGTTCTATTTTAGACACCGAAATAATTAGGGCAAGCAAAAAGAAGTTTGGCACCACATCTATTTATATTATAATAATGATGAAATGAAATTTCCAAAAACGGTGGAATGGTGGTGGGTTGAACGATGACAAAATTATATTTATTTTTTATTTCTCGAAGGAGTAGTGCTTGGTATCTCAAGTTGAGACAGATTTTGGTGTCTCAAAAAGGGTGTCCAATGGAAAGTTAAAAGTATTTTTGTATTAGTATATCGAAAATGTTAATCTTCCATAGATATTTTTGTCCATAAAACTCCATAATCTACTTGGTTGTACACATCGGCTGGCAGTTAGATATTTTTTCATACAAAACCCTAGTCGCTTCTTTTATCTCCCGCTTCTTCCGTTCCTCCCAGTTTTTTGTGAGACATGACCACTTTCTCTCTCTTCTACCACTTTCTCTCTCTTATGTATTGTGACGGAAAATAAATTTCCGTCACTATATTTTGGAACGGAAATGATTTTTCGTCGCAAACAAACTAGTCCTCTGACACCCTTTGGGCAGGCTATCTTTTTAGAATATTCGTGACGGATTCAGTGATGAAAATTTTTGTGTCACTAATATTAGTGACGGAATTACGCTACCGTCACGTATCCGTCACTAAATTACGTCACTAATCCATCACTAAATTTGATGGGATTTCGCGCTAAAATTTGTCACGGAATTAGTGATGAAATATTTTAGTAACGGAAATTTTCGTCACTAAATCCATCCCAAATTGATCATTAATAACACCATCACTAATTCCGTCACTAACAAAAAATATCAGTGACGGAATGAAATCCGTCACTAATTTTCGTGATAAAATTAACAGTTTCTTGTAGTGTGAGTAACTTAAGTCAGACAGTGACTGAGTTTTCTTGTCATTCTTCATCATTTTGTCAATACATCAGTGTGAAATTTTAATATGAGCACTAAATTTTTAACATTTTTCTTATTTAATAAAACATTAACCTTGGACTAAACGAGTAACTTAAAATCAAAAGAAGACTATAATATCCATCAAATTCTATCTAATATATTTTTGGAAATTCGAATATTTTAGAGTTCCAATCAAGGCTCAAAATTTGTGCATTGAAGCTATGAATCGTATAGACACAATTCTGTTCTAAATTTATCTGTATTATCTGTTTTTATTTTGTTATTATTAGTATAAATTGAAAATTATATAAACCAAATTTACCTTCATTATCTGTTATGGTTTTATTGTATTGAAATTTATCTGCATTTTCTGTTGGGATTTTGTTATGGTTATTATATATTGAAATCTATCTACACTGCAGATAAATTATATGCAAGATTTTTTTTATCTTAGAATATATCGACATTGGATATTTTTTGAAAGAGATTTCTACGCTTGTTTAGAATACATAATTTTTTCATATATTTTGAGAGATCGTTTTGAAATTTCATTTAATAGAAGGAAAAAATTAAAACTGATGATGTCATGTGTGTGGAGAATAAGTGGGAGAGAAAATGCGTAGATTGTTCTGTAATTTTATTAAATAAAAGGGGTATGTAGGTAATTTAATGAATTGTGTACTTAATAATATTTTTTTAAGATTAAATTGTGTACTTATTGGTCATTGTCCCAAGATTTTTTTTTTTGAAATAGGGGTTTTCGAACCCATAACCTAATGGGTGGGTGATCATTTACATGCAATGTGATTGCCGTTCAACCAACGGCTCACTTGCGTCCCATGATTATATTAGTTTAAATTTAATCACTATAATAGATTAGCTTATCTTTTAGTTATCAAATTAAAGAAATTATCCTTTTTGTCGCTTGTCCCTCCATTCCTCCTTCACTTCCAACACCAGAACACACACTTCATGACTTGAAGAAACCTTTTTCATGACTCAAAACTCTGCCAACCCTTGCCTTTTGCAGGAAATTTGGGGAGGAGAATTTGCATGGGAACTGGTGGAAATTGGACTGGGTTTGGGTCATCCATAATGGGCTTGGCCCGGCCCGGCCCACCTTAACTTTCCAATGTTTGAACTGGAGAGGTATGAATCATCAGGACAAGTAGACTTCTACTACAACTTTATTGAAAAACCACAGAAAAACTAACTCAATTTCTAAACAGACCAAATATCAAACACTTGGTGTGCATCTACTTACACCATACATACTTTTTCCTATTGACGAGGGAATCCACTGAAAGCACAACCCACCGAATTCCACCCCCAATTGGACACCAACATACAATAACAGTAGAATCACTTCTTTTAAGTCTTCAAACAAACCCATGACACATTATGAAAAGACTGATTCAGGTTTCTTCTCACAACCCACAAATCAATTTCACAACTACAAGTTCAGAGCATAGAAACAGAGTAAAACCAGAATTCCTAGAGAGAACATGAACATCACCTAGAACTGTATATCGGGATTCAATGTAGCATATTGTAACAATTCTGGGTCATTCTCCAATATCTCCATTTCATGATCTTCCAACAGAATCAACACTTCAATACCATCACCACTTCTGCTATCCATAATGTATATCATATTAATTTGTGCTTCTTGAATAATTGGTCCTACAGTCATCCACACAGGCCTTCCCCACCCGAAATCCGCTTCATAGAATCCCATCTTACTAAGACTAGATGCCACAAAAGTTTTTCCTGACTTGGAAAAAATCTCTCCCTTCTTCAAGTAAATTGCAGATTTTCTTGAATCCTTCCTCACCTTGCAAATCTTGTAAGTAATCAGAATTGACTTCCTCTATAGATCTTCTTAGGAGTTCTACTAAGCAAGGAAGAAGTTTTTCTTCGGTTCTCTCATTCATTGGGTCGTAATTTGCAGCTGCTCTCCCGAGAATATTCCCTATAGAGAACTCTGGCAATGGAGGATTCAATCTTGGCCTTAAATTGATTAAGTGTACCAAAGAATTTGGGTTCTGGGTACCTGATATCACTGAACAAACACTGATTAGGCATTTCCATATAAGTCCAGTGACTGCCTCAACCCAAGTTGGGTTCGGAACATTTTCACTTCTTGCCTTGGCCTTGAGAGAAGATATCGCGGCTGCATCGAACACAAACCTCCTCATCTTCCTTCTCTCCGGATCCACCTTCGGCGTGATTTCGTCGAAAAATGGCATTTGCGCTGAAAAAAGTTCATCCGGTGGAAAAAGTGACGCTGCCATGCTATGCGGACACACTTCTTTATCGACGTTTTCACGAGCAGTAGCCGCCCAAGCTTTGAAGAATGAACTAATGGTGGTACCATCAACAAATTTGTGGTTGAAAGATACACCAAAAGCTATACCACCACAAGTGAATATATTGACCTTAATGCCTACCTGCACAGCCTTATCAGGGGAATCAAGAAAAACAGGTTTGAATGGAAGAAGCTTTTTGGGCAACTCAAGATTTGGTGGTTTAAGGCAATCAACCATGTCACAACTTACTTTGGCTACCATAAACAGAACTCCCTCATCATTACAATCAATGGTGTTGGAGTCCTTTTGCCGTCCAGCGAACGGGTAGAACTGAGTTAGGGTTTTCGATAGCGAGTCTTTGAGTTTATCCAATTTGTCTTCGACAGATGTATCAACTCAAATTTGTCTTCGACGGATGTATCGAGACTACTGGAGGAGTAAAATGAAAGAACTGATTGATAAAATGTGGGGTAAAGTTGATCAAAAATGCAAATTTTGAAGGATTTTAGGTGAGGAGGTGTTGGTGAAGATGGTTTTATGAGTTCTTGTGAAGTGACATCAACTACTATTTCTGCCCCCACCATTGTTTTTGCAGCTCAAGTTCTTTGTTGATTGCTAATGGTTGTGTGTTCTTTGTCATCTTTACACCATGATTAATATATATAATCCTCAACTTCAAAAGTAATTATAAAATAAAAATAAAAAAACTTCAAAGGTACTTTTATTTTTAACACCATAAATTAGGTCTTGAAGATGAATCCTTCTAATTATGAGAGAGATTGAAACAGCCAAAAATTTACCTAACATGAAAACAATAAAATATGTAATGGACCTACTATGTCATGTGCAGAAGTGGTACCAGTGAGAGGTGGTTTGGTTGGCTATCGACTGAGTTAAGCATATGTGTGTCCAAAATTCAATTATAATGAGAAAAATATTTCTTAGTGGTTAATATAATCCTCAACTTCAAAGGTAACTATAAAATAAAATAAAAAAAACTTCCAAGGTAATTGTATTTTAAGTTTTAACACCTATAATTTAAGTTGCATTTCACTTTCATAACTGAGGAAGAATCCTTCTAGTTACGAGAGATGTTGAAACAGCCGAAAATTTACGCAACATGAAAATGATACTCCCTCTGTCCCATTTTTTTAGTCCTCCTTTCTATTTTGGGATGTCCCAAAATTAGTGTCACTTTTCTTTATTAATTAATAATTTTGTTGTTGTATTTCAAAATTACCCTTATAACTTTAATGACCTTTATTTCAAGGAAAAAAAAGTATCACCATAAATAAGGGTAAATTTGAAATAACATGATTATTTGTGTAGTTGAATTGTATTAAATCATGTCTCCTTATAAACTTAGATTTCCAAAGAATGACAAACAAATTGGGACAAACAGAGTAAAATATTTAATGGCTTTAGTATGTTATGTCATGTGCTGAGGTGGTGTATTAGAACCACTAGACTGAAGTCAATCCATGAGGGAAAAATAGCTAAACAACTCTCGGGCATAATGCTCCTACTGTAGATGGAGTTGTGATGAGACCCTTTTTCAGGCAAGATGATGTTAACTCATAAGTAGTTGATAAATTAATAAAATTTTGAATTGTAAACTACATACTTCAATTTTTAACTACGATGAATTGTCACCATTCACTTATGAATTGTTATCATTACACCACATCAGTCTTAGTACACCACATCAGTCCATGACATACGTACCAACACCACTTTTTTTTTTATGAACATTATTTGCACCCCGTTTTTTACTAAGCACCACATTAACCCTTTTAAAACACACTAGAGTGGGGTGTACTTAGTAAAAAATAGGGTGTAAATAATGTTATCTTTTTTTTTTCTCAAATGAAAATACATTAGTTATCTCGATTAAAAAAAACGAAGATTGGTGCACATAGCACCAGTCAATAATCCAGTTACTCAAATTATTAATTTGACATCTCTTTATATTATAATAATGATGAAATGAGATTTCCAAAATTATATTTATTATTTATTTATTCCTCGAAATAGATGTTTTTGTTTTTATTTTCTTTTGGTTTTGTATGAAAGATTCCAATCAGATTAGGTTGGAAATGATAAAAAGATGGTGGGAATGGGATCATAAAATAAAAATAAAAATCTTTTTTGGTCCCTACAAATAAGATTTCATATCAACACTAACGTGCATGTATTTTATTATGGAATAATCTCTTCTTCTTCTTATTCTTATTTTTTTTTTTGTAAAATAAGAACGATTAAGATATTATTAAAATATTACCGACAGAATGGTTTATGCTAACTTTGACTTTGATGGGTTATGGTCAGGGGCGGAGGGAGGAGACCGCTTGAAATGATGTGCCTGTTTGGTAAGACGGCGGCGTTAGCGGTTCCGCGGTGTAGGCCATTGGCGTCGAACGCCTTACCAAACGGGTTAGCGTCTTCATTGAAACCACTGCTCAAATGACAACGGTTTCATTGGCTTTAAATAAGCTCCATCTAGGAGCTTATTCACTCCGTTGTATATATATATTTTTTTTAAAATTGTGAGACCCACACAATTATTATATTTCCTTTCTCTTTTCTTATAAATTATCAGGCAGACCCCACTTTTATATCTAAATAATATTTTTTTTAAATCATAGGCTCCCTTATAATACTTTCTTTACTAATATATTACATTAAAAAAATTTCTTTATTAATTTCTTTATACATTTATTACATACATTAATTTCTTTATTAATTTTACTTAAAAGAATTTATATTATTATTTTACTTAACAATTTTTTATTAACATTTCCTTATCAATTTTACTTAAAAAATATTTATATTATTTTTTTTACTTAACAATTTTTAATCTCATATTACATAAAAATCATATTTTTAATTTTAGTATATTTATTAATAATAAATTATATTTATTAGATTAAACTTAATAACAAAATGATTAAAAAATTATGAAGATAATATTTTTACTTAATAACTTTTTCGCTAACATTTGCTTTTAGTTTACCAAACATCTCACAGCATATTTTATAGCTTTAAACTCAATTTTTTTTCATAATTTTTCCGCTAGTATCGAAAATCAATATAACCGCTCTACCAAACGGACCCGATATTTTAATGAACACATCTTTCATACATGATATTAGAACATTTGTTGGTCATGGACTCAAAAAGGGTTTCAATAGAGTCAATTTGTTGGCTCGATTTTGCTTGCACCAACATGGGGGAATGGCAAAGCCCATGCCCCATGTTTGCTCTGCATGTGGGTCCCGCCACTAACACGCTCACATTTTTACATAAAAATAAATATCGGCCCCACCTCTATTATATAAATTAAGTTAACAAATTTACATCATTGCACTAATACCTTTTGTTGGCTCAACCACATCAGCAAAACGCATCCCTCAATACAGCCACATCAACAAGACACAAATCCCCATACATTACCCATGCCGCATCAAAAAACCACTATTGTGGTTGCGATAGAAATATAACCCACATTTTTCATACATGATACGCTACCCCCGAATCCCTATAAAAATGTTTTCGGTTGGATTAATGATATTATTATAGAATAACCCACCTCCAATATTAATTTCTTGCTCGGCCCTTAGTTATGGTGATGGGCTGGCCTTTCAGGCAATAATTATGTAGTATAGTTAATTAAGAAGAAAATTCAGAAATGGAATACCGGAACACCATATTCTTTTCTTCGGTCTTTGTATTTCCTTTTGCTTTTGGAGTCTCGGTTGAACTCTGTACGATTCTAAGTCTATTAGCGTGTTTCTGTGGCATCCCCAATTCTGCATTGAGTCTCTCTTTTCTATGTATGTTCTATCATATTGACACTTATATTCTATTAGCGGGATGTTAATATTTGACACTGCAAAATTGGCGAAACAGATGATCCTGCAATGTATAGAATCAAAAGGATGATCTGGTTATACTTCTAAAAATTCTTGCCTCTTAAAATTATCTGCCAATTAAACAGCTATATGTAAGTAAAAGTGAAAATTTGGTTCTCATCTTCTGTATTTTGTATGTATTTTGTGCTATTGTAGGAATTTTCCTTCAAGATATATGAATGGTCTGGAAAGAGCTGGGAGCCATATGTGACCAATGATGTTCAGACCAATATCGATAACTCCATTGATAATGAGAAACTGTTTTGTTGGATGGATAGCCAAATATATATATACTGTTACACATGTTCTAATCTTACATTACAGTAAAGCTGTTATCATTATATATATTTTGGCCTGTATTTTTCTTAGTATCAAAATAGTGCCAAGCCAAGCTAGCAGCTATACTTGTAGGGTGTATTTACCTTTCAAAAAGGCACATGGAAAATCTATCTTGCAAATGTTGTTTAATTATCGTTAATTATCACATGCATTACTCTCATTTTGCAGCTTTCTTCTCTTTTTTTTGGTTGGGTAATTAGGTCTACTCAGCTGTCTGCATTTTTATGGTTGTTTCAGGTGCTGATGCCGTCTCTAGAGTAAGGTTATGCGACTCATTCCTGTTTTTTGAACGTTCACAGTTGTGATAAGGAGCTGCCTCAGTGGTTTAAAATTTTAAGGAATTTTTTTTTTATCTATGTACGTCCAGGTTTAGCTTCACTTTTTTGCTTGACTGCTTCTTCTGCCTTGCCAGCCCTCTTCTTCTGTCTTTCTTTTTTTGCTTGATAGTTGTTAATGCTTGAATGTTGACTGAGATGATCTAAATAGTGCTTATTGTGATGAAGCAGCTATCAACAACTATCTTTACAAGGGTGGTGATACTGACAAGGGATGTCCTTTACAGTAACTTTTGTGCAGATGGTTTTCTTTTTAAATAAACACAATTTTTGATTTTCATATCGCTAGCTAACGCTGCCAATTTAGTTTCCCTTTCATCTCTATAAGTTTTTTTTTTTTTTCCCCCAGGGAAACAAACAGAGACTATTATAGTGTAAGTTGTTTGAAATGTTTCTCAAGACTAAGTTCCTAGGAAGATAATAAGGGTGTTAACAGAGAGGAAATCGTGTATTGTCTCTTATTCAATACGAAAGAAGAATACAAGAGTGTATAGACAAGTCCAACACATGAAAAAGACCAAACTACCCTTCTAGACTACAATAAACAAATACACATCTCTAACACCCCCTCAAACTCAAGGTGGGTCAAATATCGAGAGTTTGCCAATGAGAAGCTGATGACGAGAAACAATGTGAGACTTTGTGAAGAAATCCGCTAACTGTGCAGTAGAATAAGTGAAAGGTAGGGAGAGAACATCTGACAGAAACTGCTCACGAACAAAGTGACAATCAATCTCAATGTGTTTGGTCCGCTCGTGAAAAACAAGATTGCTGGCAATATGAATAGCACTCCTGTTGTCACAATGCATTGGTGTTGGTCCAGAAATATGAACACCCAAGTGACTAAGAAGACGACGGAGATGAACAATCTCCTTAGCTTGGTGGCCATAGCACGATATTCTGCCTCAGTGCTTGAAAGAGACACTACATTATGTTTCTTGCTGCGCCAAGAAATAAGAGAGTCACCAAGAAACACACAGTAGCCTGTAATAGAGCGACGAGAAGTAGGATAACCTGCCCAATCAGCATCTGAGTAGGTTTGAAGAGTGAGGGGCGAAGATGACGATAAAAACAGGGACCGAGTCATAGTCCCACTGAGATACCTGAGAATCTGGAGGAGAGCACCATAGTGAACTGAGCTGGGAGCAGACATAAACTGACTCATAATACTCACAGCATGAGCAATATCCGGACGAGTGATGCATAGGTACACAACCTGACCAACAATCTGCCTGTAGCGAGTCGGATCAGGAAGAAGCTGACCATCAGTCGGACGGAGCTTCACATTAAGCTCAAGAGGAGTGTCAACACTGCGAGTATCTGAGAGAGCAGCCCGACTGAGGATGTCGGAGAGATACTTCTGCTGGGAGAGCAGAATGCCATGATCAGAATGAGTAATCTCAAGACCAAGAAAATACCTGAGAGATCCAAGATCTTTCATCCGGAACTGAGACTGAAGGTGTCACTGAAGATACTGAATGGCAGCGGTATCATCAAGTGTAATGATCATATCATCCACATACAACAACATAATTGCCCACCCCTGAGGGGATGACCGAACAAATAGAGAGTGATCCTAAGAACTCTCAATAAATCCAGCCTGAGTCACCACCTGACGAAACCGCTCAAACCAAGCCCGAGGGGCTTGTTTGAGACCATAAATAGCCCGACGAAGGCGACAAACATGTTGAGGAGGAGTCCGAAGACCAAGAGGGGGCTGCATGTAGACAATCTCTGAAAGATCACCATTGAGAAAGACATTCTTCACATCCATCTGAAGAAGAGGCCACTGACTAACTACTGCAACTGCCAATAAAGTGCGAACTATAGTCATCTGAGCAACTGGAGCAAAAGTCTCATCATAATCAATACCATGCACCTGAGAGAAACCTCTAGCAACAAGACGAGCCTTATAGCTCTCAATGGACCCATCAGGGCGACGTTTGACCCGGTAAATCCATTTGCAGCCAATAGGCCTAACACTAGCAGGAAGAGGAACCACATCCCAAGTCCTAGTCTCCTTAAAAGCCTCAAACTCCTCTGCCATAGCCTGCTGCCATTGAACTGACTGAGATGCCTCACTGTATGAGCTAGGCTCAGACTCCGAATGAATAGCAATAAGAAAAGCAGTAAACTGTGGAGCATAAGTAGAAACAGAACTATAACCATACCTCTCCACAGGGCGTCGCTCGCGCTGAGGATAGTGAGGTGCAGGAGGATCCATACTAGCAGGGGATGTACAGGTGGTCAAGGAGGATGAGGTAGTATCAATACTAGCAGAGGGGACGTAGTCAAGATCACGAGTGTAGTGAAGAGGATAAGGAGTAATAGCAGAGGAAGGAGGAGGAGGATCAAGTGCAGTAAGAATGGGATCAGGTGCAACAGAGGATGAGGAAGATGGAGGATCAGGCTCAGAGGGAGCAGAATCTGAAGGAGTGAAAGAAATGGGAATATCTAGAATGGAGGTAGAGGAAACAGGAGGAGAGGAAGGAGAAATGTCAGGAGTGGGTGAGGGCGAAAGCGTAAGAAAGGTATGATCCTGAGATGTCAAGGAGAAATAAGGAACATCCTCAAGAAAGGAGACATGACGAGAGATACAGACGCGCTTAGTCAAGGGATCGTAAAAATGATAACCCTTGTGTTCAGCACTGATACCTAGGAGAACACATTTGGCAGAAACAGGGGACAATTTGGAACGTTCAGGAGGAGATAATAGGACAAAACAAGTGTAGCCAAATGTGCGAAGACGAGAGTAGTCAGGTGGGGAGCTAAATAGTCGCTCATGAAGAGAGATACGACCAGGAAGAACTGAAGAGGGAGTAATGTTGATGAGATTGACGGAAGTGAGAACAGCCTCAGCCCAGTAAGAACGAGGCACAGAAGCCGAAATGAGAAGCGCCTGATTAGTCTCTAGAATGTGTCGATGCTTCCTCTCAGCAACACCATTCTGCTCATGTGTGTGAGGACATGAGTGCTGAAAAATGGTACCGTGAGAGGAGAGCAACGCGCGCATACTAGAAGAAAAGTACTCGAGAGCACAATCAGAGCGGAGCGTCTTGATGCGACGACCGAACTGAGTGAAAATCATAGTGGTAAAGCGCTCATACACAGCGAGAATCTCATAGCAATGCTGTAAGAGATAGACCCAAGTATAGCGAGTAAAGTCATCAATAAAGGAAACATAATAATGATAATCACAAATAGAAGGGAGAGGTGTAGGGCCCCAAATATCTGAATGTAATAGAACAAAAATACTAGAAGTCTGGGATACACTGGGGGAAAAGGGAAGTGTTGTAGCTTTAGCAAGCTTACAACCAAGACAAGGACTCAAAGCAGAAAAAGGACTACGACCGAGAGCTCCAGACAGGGAGAGACTCTTCAGTCACGACTCAGAAATATGACCTAATCGTCTATGCCAGATATCAGGAGTAGGAGAGGCAAGACCATAAAAACTGGGATGCAAGGAGGGAATGTGGAGAGACTGGAGATGATATAGGTCACCCACTCTACGACCACTGCCAATCACCCGGCTGGTAGACGAATCCTGCACACGACAAGAAGAGGGTGTGAATAAAACATCATAGCCAAAATCACATATACCACCAACGGAAATAAGATTCATGCTCAACTGAGGAGCATGAAGAACAGAGGGGTAGAGAGAGATGGCCTGAGGGCTCTGAGGTGGTAGTAATGGAGCCAGCCTGAGAGACTCTCAATGGAGAACCATCAGCAGTGTAAATAGAGGGAATAGGAGGTGCGGGACTACAATCAGTCAATAGTGAGGCATCCGAGGTCATATGATGAGAGGCCTCAGAGTAAAAAATCCAAGTACGAGACATACCAGTGGCTGAGAAAGCAGAGGATGCAGGAGTGCTACCAGTGCTGGAGGGAGCAATCATCTGCTCAAGACGCTGTTGAAGCTGCTGGAACTGCTGAAACTGCTGAATATCAATAGGAGGCATAGCAGGAGCAGGAGAAGGAAGTGCAGGAGTAACAGCCGCAGCAATGGAAGTGGAGGCACGGCGGCCACGACCACAAGGTCCAACACGACGCTCGGGGTGAAGCTCCAACAGTCATCCACAGTATGACCTGGCCGCATGCAATGAGTGCAAGTAGGACGACCAGATGAAGGTGAAGGGGCTGTGGAAATACCAGAGGGTGCCACAGCAAGAACACCAGAGAAATTAGAGGGTGCGGTAGGTGGCCTAACACCACCTAGTAGACGAAGACGAGTCTCCTCGGCAACTAACTCTGCGACAGCAGTCTCGAGACTGGGAGGTGGATCACAATGGATAAGCTGACCAACCAGAGGACCAAACTCAGGGCGGAGAGCCATCAGAAACTCATACATGTGACGCATATCCCAAAAGGCCACATGAGTAGCAATATGACTGCCAATAGGAAGAAAGACCTCCAACTCATGCCAAAAACCACGCATGTGCTGGTAGAACTGCTGGATAGACCGATCATCCTGACGAGCACCGGCAGCCTGAGTAAGAAGAGAATACTGACGAGCCCCACTGCGTTCAACAAAATGGGCAGTAAGAGACGTCCAAACAACATGAGCAGATCGAGTAACCAGATCAGGTTGGAGAGCCGGGTCGAGAGACTCAATCATATAACTAGAGACTCGGTTAGTCCGAAGACTCGAAGCAGCTAAAACATCATCATAACAATCAACGGATGGACCATCCGTGAGATATGATAAGAGCCCACGGCCAAACAAGGTATTACGAACCGTGGCACTCCAAGTAGGCCAGTCACCGGCGGAGCTAAGCTGAAAATCAATCGAAGTGGGAAGAAAATCCCGAGGAAGATCAAAGGTGGTTAAACCAACTGCCGTCGATGAGGATGAAAGTGTCGGAGCAACAGCCGAAGTCGACAAGGACTGAGTGGCGGAGGAACCAATCCCCGGCAAGGGAGGAAAATCACTGCCCATAGTGGTCATAGTCTCAAACTCACAAGGATATACCAAAAATACACTAAACCAGGTCACAACAAACACAAAACCAATATCACCAGAGGAGTCAAAGAGTGGCTGAGGTGCACCCAGATCAGTGCTGGTGGTGCAGCACAATGTGAGTGAGGGGCAGAAGGCGCGCGGGGCAGAGAGCAGAGTTCTGGGCCGAGAGAACTGAGCTGGTAGAGAGGACCAAAAAAAGGGCAGAGAGCACCGAAACCTGGAGTGCCGCACAGTAGGAATCTCGCCGGAGAAAAAAACAGAGAGTACAGTGGTGCACACTAGAAGCTGGGCCGAGAGAACTGGTGGCAAAGAGAGCAGCGAAACTAGGGCAAAGAACTGGGCAGAGAGAGCTGAGAGCAGTGGCGCAGGGTAGGGAGCTCTCCAGAGAAGGAGAGTGCAGTGGCACACGGCAGAGAGCTCGCCGAAGAAGAAGAAGAGCGCAGCACGAGAAAAAAAAATTTGTAGGAAAAAAAAAACTAGCTCGATACCATGTTAACAGAGAGGAAATCGTGTATTGTCTCTTATTCAATACGAAAGAAGAATACAAGAGTAAATAGACAAGTCCAACACATGAAAAAGACCAAACTACCCTTCTAGACTACAATATACAAATACACATCTCTAACAAAGGGAGCTCTTATCAATGGCTAGGATCTCACTAAAACGCACACTCTTTTTAAGTTGAATCTTTGCAGCTGCTTCTATGTTTACACTATAAGAAACAGATAAGAGCTCTGGTTAGATAATCTAAGAATTAAAATTTCTACAAAATATACTGTTTTCAACATAGCTGGCCAATATAATAATGACTGCCTGTCACAATTCATTACAAGTAAATATTGAAGATTATGTTTTGCAGGATCCACACCACAAAGACCAAAAGGCATCAATTACACAACAGAGACAGAAGCAGAGCTGTTTCAGCAATGGAGAGAGACTCAGGGGAATCATGCTTAGAAGGAACAATGCCAATCAGGAGAACCACAAAGAAGGAAAGATTTTGCAAGCACACAAACTTAAGTTTCTCTATGTTAAAGTTTAGTTTAAGAAAGTTACTCATGTTTTTCTTTCACCTTTTTGAAAGCACACGTAATACAAAACCCACCTCTGATTAAATAGAGTGGTTTGCTTCTTTTATGGATGCTCCATCTGTCATTTTTTGTACGAACAGGCATTATATTATTAGTGCTTACGTTGCTTGCAACTTGCTTTTTGTGTAAATATGTACAAAACAAATATAAATCCTCTCAATGATCTGAGCATAACCACAAATGACAATGTCAAAGGTCAGTATTGAAACATCCACAGCAATGCGCAGTCAACCACCTTGTAGTTCTCTATAAGTGAAAATCAATTCAAGATTCAAAGGAAGAAAACACCAAACCAAGAAAATTTATCAAGCACATGAACCGAATTTGTCGATGCAATTCACGGTATGTTGAAAAGATGCTTCAGTCTCACAAGCAAGATCCGCTCCTCTTTAATCAGATCATTCTGTATACGTTGAAGATTACAGTAAGTAAAACACAGTTGATGCTATCACAGAAGAAAACTTTACACTGAATCAAAACAACTTGCCTTGTAATAAGCTTTAAGACTATCAATTGATCTTCTTGAGATGCGGCTCACAAGCTCATCATCAACCCCAAAATGCCTGCCAAACATTTTCTGTTGCTCCTCGAGATTTGTACCAACTATCTACAATGCCAGAAGAGAAGTATCAAGGTTGAAAATTTTATGGAAACCATTCGCGAAGTCGACTTTTGTGGTAATGCATTATTCAACATCTTTATTGAAGGAAAAACCTAATACCTTAATGGACACTGCTTGCCCTTTCCTAGCATAATCAACTGGCTTATGGTTATTCTCAATAGAAGCAATCCGTCCAATGTCAATAAAATTTTGTTGTGGAACACAAATTGGAGTCCCAACCTACAAAAATACAGATAACATCACTCCTGCTTAGAGCTTAAGAGCCAGCAAAGCTAATATATATCATATGCATGCCTAAACTAAACTATATACTGTAGAAAAACAGAAGCAATTGTAGAAAAATAGAAGCAATATTTCGTGTGTATATTGATGATCAAACATGACAACCTCATATATAGAGGGACTATTACATCAGACAAACTAGAATTTAGGAGATAATACAGCTATCACTTCCTAAAGTTTAGCAACAAATTGATGCAGCTAATAGTTAGGAGATAATATCATATACAATTAATATTTACAGCAAATCTGGTTCCATAATTTGAGGATATAATGTCAATTACGTCAATAACGTCAATACTCCCCCTCAAGCTGGATCAAGGGGATTGATTGAGCCAAGCTTGGACAATAATCGATGAAAATGACCAGAAGACAAAACCTTTGTAAAAACATTAGCAAGTTGATCATGGCTTCGAGTGTAAACTGTTTGAATAACATGATTCTGAACTTGATGACGAATAAAATGACAATCGACTTCAATATGTTTTGTGCGTTCATGAAACACGGGATTAGCAGCAATATGCATAGCAACCTGATTATCACAAAAAAGAATCATAGGAACACTACTTGGAAAACCCAAATCGGCGAGCAAACCCTTAAGCCATATTAGTTCACATGCACCTGATGCCATTGCATGATATTCAGCTTCAGCACTAGAACGAGCAACCACATGTTGTTTTTTGCTACGCCAAGAAACAAGATTTCCACCAACAAACATACAATAGCCAGTAGTGGACTTTCGATCAAGGGCGTTTCCAGCCCAATCAGAATCACTATATCCTGTAATCCGTAGGTGACCATGCTTAGCTAGAACTATGCCACGACCAATAGAACCCTTGAGGTAACGTAAGATTCGTTTGACAATGCCCAAATGGAAAAGAGTTGGAGCATGCATGAATTGGCTAACAAGACTTACACCATAAGCAATGTCAGGCCGAGTAATAGTGAGATAAATGAGCTTAACAACCAACCGTTGATAATCACTAACTCCTTGTAAAGGTTCACCGGCTGTATCAAGATTTAATTTGCTATCCAATGGAGTGGATGCTGGTTTTGAATTCATCATTTCGGTTTCCTCTAGCAAATCAAGAATATACTTCCTTTGATTTAGAAATAAACCTTTGCTCGAAACTGCCATTTCAATGCCAAGAAAATAATTTAAGGAACCAAGATCCTTAATAGGAAATCGAGATTGAAGAGTGGTTTTGAGTTCAGAAATAATATCAATACTATTCCCAACAATAATAAGATCATCAACATAAATTAGGATCACCATTATAGCATTGGAAGAATGGCGAATGAACACAGAAGAATCAGTTGTACTGCGAGAGAAACCAACCTCTTGAAGAACAGTACTTAACTTGGTGTGCTAAGCACGCGAAGATTGTTTCAACCCATAGATTGATTTGTGTAGGCGACAAACCAAGGAAGAATCTAAACTCTGTGGATGTCCTGGAGGTAGTTTCATATAGACTTCTTCTTCAAGGTCCCCATGGAGGAAAGCATTTTTGACTTCCATTTGACTCGTAGACCATCCACAATTCACGGCAACTGAGAGGAGAGTATGCACTGTATTCATCTTAGCAACAGGAGCAAAGGTCTCTTTGTAATCCACACCAAAGGCTTGAGTAAATCCCTGGGCCACAAGTCGAGCTTTATGCCTGTCAATGGTACCATCCGAGTGAAATTTAGTTTTATATACCCAGCGGCTCCCCACTGGTTGTTTTCCGGGAGGAAGTTTAACAACACTCCAAGTCTGATTTTCAGCAAGAGCTTGAAGCTCTTCACTCATAGCTTGTCACCATATTTCCTGAGAATTTGCTTCCTTGAAATTCTTAGGTTCATGAACAGTAGAAATAGCGGTGAGAAATGCCACATGAGCTGAGGAAAGACGATGATAAGTGACATACTTGGAGAGAGGATGACAAGCAGAAAAAGTGACGTAATCTTAAAGTTTTGTTGGAGGAACGTGGTTTCGAGTGGGATTCCGTCGAACCAATGATGGTGAAACCTCAGAATTATTAGTGGAAGCAAGCACATGCACATCTTGGAGATTCTTGGGCTGTCTAGCTGGAGGATTCTCAGCCAGATTTTCAGCTTGCACATTTGAAAGGAGTTCAGCCTGTCTAGCTGGAGGATTTTCGGCCTGCACATCTGGAGGATACTCAGCCTGGTGTGGAACAAACTCAGCATTATTAGGCTTGAGAGGAACCCCGTCAGAAATAATCTCGGATATAGGCAAGGGAAACACGTCCTCTAAATCATCTTGAGAATTTGTATAATAAGGTGTTGCTTCTTCAAACGTAACATCTCTGGAAACAAATAATCCTCGAGAATCAGGATGATAACATTTATACCCTTTCTGGGTCGAAGAATACCCCAAAAAAATACACTTAGCAGCTCGGGCATCAAGCTTATCACGATGAGCTGCTTGTATATGCACAAAGCAAGTGCAACCAAATACTTTCAAGTGAGACACATCAATTTTTTTCTCCTGCAAAACTTCAAGGGGAGATTTAAAAGACAACACTCGGCTCGGAAGCCGATTAATGATATAAACTGCTGCTAATATGCCATGAGACCAAAAAACTTTGGGAACATGCATGTGAAGCATCAAAGCACGAGTTTTTTCCAACAAGTCTCTATTTTTGCGTTTGGCTACTCCGTTCTATTGAGGAGTACCAACACATCTAGTCTGATGCACAATACCATGAGAATATAAATACCGTGTCATATTTTTAAACATGAATTCTGTGCCATTATCAGAATGAAGTGTTTGAATTTGAGAGGAAAATTGAGTTTGAACAAGCATATGAAAATCTTTGAAGATATTCATAACTTCACTTTTTGATGTTAACAAGTACACCCAAGTAACACGTGAGAAATCGTCAATAAACATAACAAAATATTTAAAACCATCAATTGATTCAAGAGTAGGTCCCCAAACATCGGAGTGAACAAGTTCAAACATTCTAGTAGTTCTAGATGAAGAAGGCATAAAAGGTAATCTAGTAGACTTTGACAAATGGCAAGTATCACAAGATGAATAATTGGTATCAACATTTGGCAACAATTTAGTGAGAATATTATTTGAAGGATGTGCGAAACGTTGATGCCAGAGAACATGATCTGCCGAGGAAGAAGGAAAAACCGAGACTTGAGTACTTTTGCTAGGTTGAAAATTTTCGGAGATGTAGTAGAGGCCTTGTAGAAAAAATCCTCTACCAATGATCTTCTTGGTGACAAGGTCCTGAAAAAGTACCGCATGAGGAAGAATATAGCACAACAATTTAAAGCCTGAGTGAGTTTGCTAACCGAAAGTAACTTGACTGGAAAAGATGGAACATATAAAGCTATTGAAGTCACATCTTTAGATAACAATTTAAGTTTACCTTCACCAAGAACAGGAACACCATTCCCATTGGCAATTGACACATGAGATGGAGTAGAAAATTTTTTGAAGTCACACAAATTGGTTAATTTATTTGTCATATGATTGGTGGCACCAGAATCAACAATCCAAAAATCATGCATAGTATTAAATTCTATAGCAGTAGAGAGTGCACTGAAAATACCTTCAAAGTTGTCATTTGATTGATGTCCCGAGTCTGATAAGAATCCAGCAAACTTACCAAGGAGGGCTGTGGAATTAGAGTGTCCTGTACCAGAAGCTCCATGCCCTCCCTTCTCCTGAAGATAGGTTGCAAACTCATTTATAAGGGAAATTGGATTTGAGGTGTAATTAACCATATCTCCCTGTAATGTTTCCGCAACATGAGCTCTTGGTTTAGAAAATCCCTTATCCTTAGCAAACTTTGGTTTCAATTCTGGATGGAGAACCCAACACCGTTAAACTAGATGTCCCAGATGATGACAATGTTGGCATTTTAAATCCGGGCGCTTGCCTTTGTAGGATGCATAAGCATGAGACTCAGAGAAGTTAGGCTTAGCTTCCACATGCTTGCCTTTGTAGGATGCATAAGCACGAGACTCAGAGAGGTTAGGCCTAGTTTCCACATTCATAACTTTCCTTCTTAATTCTTCTCTCTGAATCATGGAGATGACAGAAGCAAGCGATGGAAGTTCTGGAGACATGAGAACTCGACTACGGAGATCTTCATATTCAGGTCCAAGACTTGCTAACAACTGGAATATTTTGTCCTCTATTACACGATTACGAAGAATCGTGGCATCAACTGTGTGAGGACGATACAACTCAAGTTCATTCCACATCTTTTTAAGGCAGCCAAGCAATTGAACAAAAGGTTTTCCAGCTTGTTGGAGGTTCACAATATCGCGTTGAAGTTCAAAAATTCTGGCAGAGTTATTTTGTTGGCCGTACATATCACGAATTGCCGACCACAAGATAGAAGCAGACTCTGAGTAACTAAAGATCTCTGCAAGAGAAGAATCCATGGAATTAAGAATCCATGACCCCACCAATTGGTCTTTTGATAACCATGCTCCATAATCTGGAGATTTTTCATTAGGAGAAGGAATCTTTTCATCAATGAAATTGAGTTTAGATCTTCCACCAAGAGCCAGTGTAATAGCTCTGGACCATGGAAGATAATTAAACTCATTAAGAAGCACAGAGCACAACCGTTGATTTGGATTGGACTCTAACTCAGGAGCACTTGAAGCACCTGTAGAAGACGACTTTGCGCCAGAGAAGATAGATTAGTCGTTTGCCATAATTGATGAGCAAACAAGAACTTAAACAGGACAAAAAAACTCATCTGATACCATGTAGAAAAACAGAAGCAATTGTAGAAAAATAGAAGCAGTATTTCGTGTGTATATTTATGATCAAACATGACAACCTCATATATAGAGGGACTATTACATCAGACAAATTAGAATTTAGGAGATAATACAGCTATCACATCCTAAAGTTTAGCAACAAATTGATACAGCTAATAGTTAGGAGATAATATCACAAACAACTAATATTTACAGCAAATCTTGTTCCATAATTTGAGGATATAATGTCAATTATGTCAATAACGTCAATATATACCTTAGCAATTCCTGCAAGAACATCAACTCCCAACAGAATTGGATCCTTCTTGTTGAAAATGCAGTTTGGTAATATCTTAAGAAGACATGGAAAGACCGCTTCATCAGCAGCTTCCTTCTTCTTTTCCTCCTTGATACTGTCAATATATGCTTTGAATTGTTCAAAATATGCTTTGAATTGTTCAAATAAGTGATAAATGATATCAGCAATGAAAATTCTCACATCCAGTTCATCAGCAAGTTCCTGAGCCTCAGCCCTCAGGTGTCACCTTCACATCAAATGCCAAGATAGTAGCGTACTCCCTTTTCTTCTCAAGCAGTACGCTGGCCTTCATGACATTTTTTTTATGAACAGGACCTATGCCTATACCACTGACCGGAATCTTCACTGCATCGCTCTTCAAAAACTCCAGAAGTGTCGCTAGTGAACCAAGTGTGGATGCTTGTACATAAACACCCTCACCACTTTTGTCAATCTGGCTCATGACTGACTGCATGTCTTCCATGGCTGCTTCGGTCACAGTTTCCAAATCATCACCAGGTCCTACAACATATAATCCAGTACCTGCAATAGCATGTTCAAGACCCTGCATGCAAGTAGGGAAAACATTACTAATCTACATCTGGACTGGATTATAATAGCAAGCTGAATATAGGACAGTAAACGCGAAAACATAGTGTTCATAGCTACATCCTGCCAATAACAAGCACCTTTGCAGTTATCTTGATAGCCTGTGCAGCCTTAATTTCTTTGTGATGCAAGTATGTTCCCTGAAATAAGAAGGGGAAAAAATAATCAACAAGAAGATACCAAATACATTGCGAAATCACTCTTGGAAAATTGACGGTGTTATCAAACCCAGAATCAAAGAAAATTTTCCATTCAAAAGCATTCAGTAAAATAACATGAGGCTTGATTTGTACCATGAGGCTTGATGAATTCCTTTGATATCAGGAATTGTGGATTTCAGGGTTGGACTCCAGAATCCACAATTCCAGCTGGAATGGAATTCACAGTGTAAAAGACAATAATGGCCCTTGGAGTGAAATAATATTGGGTTTAAAATATGAAAAAGAAAATCATTTAACCGCACTTGATTAATCGGCTTACTCATATAGTGGCTGTAATGTGTTTGATACTACTCTGATTTATGTTGTTAACTGCTCGATAAACTTTATTTTGACACTAAATTATATCATTTGGTCATCAGTTGGTGAATGAAACAAACAATATGCTACACATAAACAGTTCAATTTATTGACTTTGAGGATTAAATACATATGCATATATTAATTACTAATACAAATATCCAACAATCACAAGAGCTAATTAACAAAGAGTGTCGGCTATACCATAATGGATAATATGGTCTTTTGTTAATTAATATCCTTTTTATTCTTGTCATAATTCCTTCACCAACCAAACATCGGAATCTAAGAAATTTTCATTCCTGTTCCCATTCGCGTTCTTGTTCCCATTCTCCTTTCCACAACCAACCACTAATTTTTATATTAATTTTTTTCAAAATTAAAACTAAAAGGGGTGTCCTTGAAACCGCCTAAAACCTTTGGGGTCCATTTACCATTTTTCCATTAATTTCCCGGTAAAGTGACGTGGCAGTCAACTTCGTCTTCCCCTCTCTTTTTTGACCCTTCTTCTTCCGACCCACAAAGTGGCACTAACGCTTTCCCCTCCATATCTAAGGGCATCTCCAACACTGGTATGCAAACAGGTATGCATATCCATAACCGTTGATTTACATACCCGTTTCGTACTTTTTGTGAAGCCAACAGCGTTCGTATATGAAGTCGAAAATATGCGACCTCAATTTGGATTCCCAAATTTGCGATCTCAGAGAGGAGAGAGAAAGGAGACGCAAAAGGACGCGGGAGGGAGAAAGTCGTTCAACGACTTTGAACAGTGATGAGAAACCTCTGCCAAATCATCCGAATCCACCATAAAAGCAGAGACGAGATTGCTGCAATCATCCCAACTTCATCGCAACCATTCAACCTTCGTCGCAATTATTCCGAACTTTGCCGCAATCATCCTCCTCTCCTCAATTACCTCTTCCAACGTTGATAGGTACCATTCTTCATCACTCAGTCTTCAACCGTTGTCTATATGTCTGCATATGAAGATATAATTGAGATTTTGGGGTGAGTTTGGGTATTATTTTGAGGCCAAATTGAAATCTGAAACTGGGTATTTATCTCTAAATTGGTATGAATTGGGTGATTTTTTGCATGTATATGAAGGTGTTCTTTCATAGGAATTTGGGGCTCCTCTAATCTGCAAGGTCATTTGGGGCGAGCTCTTTGTAGAAGATGAAGCTTTAAATGATATCGCTTTAAATGATATCGCTTTTTCAAGTTTATGTTCCCTTTTGTGTTTATTCTCATCAAGTGCAAGTGCAAGTGCTATGTTCTGGTCCTACTTTATTTAATTACTAATGTTTTCTTGACTAGTTGTAGATATGGATTCCATGTACAATTCATATGCATCGTTGCTCATGAGCGATGAATTAAACGATGATCATAATATTGATCAATTGGAGTCACAAATTCCATCCGAGATTGTGCCTTTAACAGGCACTAGTCGAAGAAGTCAGAATTTCTCAATTGACGATGACAAACTCCTTGTCTCCGCTTGGCTAAATACTAGTAAAGATTCAACTCATGGGAATGCTCAAAATGCTAATAGATATTGGCAAAGAATTAGTGAATTCTTCAACACCCATGGAGGTCCCCGTACCCAAGCATCTCTAAAGCAAAGGTGGAATGATATTAACAAGAAGTGTCAAAAATTTTCTGGTTATTTAAGTCAAATTGAAGGAAGACATCCTAGCGGACAAACCGAACAAGGAATGGTAATTTTTTCCTACTTAACTATGTGACTAACTTTGTATTGTTGATGCTGGAATTTGAGTTCATGTATTAAGTCTTAGATTCTAAATATTTTGTTCATATTGCAGTGCACATGCTTTAGACATTTGTAGATAATGTTGAACTTTAATCATTCCTTTATTGAATAAATGATATTTGACAATCATTATTGAACTTTAATCATTTCTATCTTGACTGAATAATATTTGACCATGTTTATTTTTCTATTTCTTATACAGGTAGATGATGCAAAATCTATGTACGCTGACTTAGAGCATAAACCATTTCTACTTGAGCATTGTTGGATTATATTGAAGGATGAAGCTAAATGGCAAGAAACTCTCTCAAACAAGAGGCATAAGACTTCTAGTGTCTCCGTACATGACCTTAGTGAGTCTCCCATTGGCGGAGATAATGATGAACGTTCCATTAATCAAGATAGACCACTAGGCACAAAAGCCGCAAAAAAACTTGCTGCAAGTGGATCGAAGTCCTCAATTTCGGATGAGATTTTGAAAGAGAAACTTAATATCGAACGCGCAAAATATGAACAACGTGATAGAGCTCTACTTGAACAGCAACGAGATAGAGAGCTAAAGGAAAGGGAGATGGAGAGGAGTTGGGAAATAGAAGTTATGTCCAAAGACCTTAGAGGCATGGATCCCATGGTGGCTGAGTATTGGAAGAATGCTAGGATAGAGATAATGGCAAAAAAGGGTTATAATTTTTAATGTTTTCTTATTTTGTTAAATGATTGTCTAAACTTTCTTTAATCTCCTGTGTTTTGGCACTACGTTTGAGCTACATGTTGTGGATTTCTAATTGGATAGTGATTGAGCTGAAGGAAACAAAGTAACATTTATTATCATGCATGGACACGCATAAAACCAAAATAAACATTACTTTCAAGATATAACCTAACTCACTGACGCAGGAATCGCGGTTGCATTTAGCACATGCAACAAGCCTTTGAACCCCTAAGGAAACCTTAGTGGACGAGTTTTAGTCTTGTGAGGGTTTTTTCAGATCTACCTACAAACTGTGACTTATAGTGGACTCAATCGGATGACCCTAAGCGAGCCCATAAGTGCTCTACAAGGTCATCTTGCAACTGGGAATGGGTTGAAGAATCTCTAATTTGACGATGTGTTTGGATGAAACTTCGAAACTCAGCAGTTTGAGTATGTGACATTGTTGGTGGAGTTGTGAGTCCATCGAAGTCTATGTGGTCAGAGCCCCCGTTTTCCTCAACGATCATATTATGTAATATTATGCAAGCTGTCATAATATCGTCAAGCGTATCGACGTCCCAAAATCTTGCAGATCCACGTGTTATGGCAAAACGAGCTTGTAAGACCCCAAAAGCACGCTCTACATCCTTCCGAGTAGCTTCTTGCATTTTGGCAAAGTGTTTCCGTTTTGGGCATTGTGGGCATGGAATTGTTTTCACAAATGTAGACCAACGAGGATATATGCCATCTGCGAGATAATATCCCATATTGTATTGATGACCATTAATCGTGTAATTTGCTTCGGGCGCACGACCATTAGCTAGTGCGCCAAATACAGGAGATCTTTGTAGCACATTGATATCATTTAGAGACCCTGGCATTCCAAAAAATGCATGCCAAATCCACAGATCACGCGATGCCACAGCTTCCAAAATAATGGTCGGCGAACGACAATGTCCGGTGTACATCCCTTGCCAAGCGGTTGGGCAATTCCTCCATTGCCAGTGCATGCAATCAATACTTCCAAGCATACCAGGAAAACCACGTTCCTCATTTTGTGCTAATAAACGATGAACGTCGTCTTGATCGGGTGCCCTCAGGTACCTTTCTCCGAATACTGTAACAACTCCTTTGACAAACCTTCTTAAACTTGCAATTGCAGTACTCTCGCCGATCTGTATGTACTCGTCCAAAGTATCTGCTGGACTCCCGTATGCCAGGATCCTAAGCGCTGCGGTGATCTTTTGAAGAGCAGATAGCCCTAAAACTCCAATTGCATTTCGTCTCTGGGTAAAATACGTATCATTCGCGACCACAGCATTTGCAATGTGGAGAAAAAGATTTCGACTCATTCGAAATCTTCTCCTGAATAGACCTTCATGGTAAACAGGATCTGGCTTGAAATAGTCATTCCACAATCTGGAGTGACCGTCATTGTGATTGCGTTGAATAATTCTATGGCCGGGAACGGAACCACGGTGGCCAGTTCGTCTCCTCCCATTAGCTTGTTGATCGTCATTCTCTCGGGCATTAAAAAGTTGTTCCAACTCATCTTCAGAATTAGAGTCGAAAGCAATGAATTCTCTCAAAATCTCAGAACTAGCATTTGGGTGATCCATGTTGATGTTTTTGAAAGATTTGACATAAAGTGATGAGTGAGAGGCTACACATTTATAGAATTATTAAAAAAATAAAAAAATGTGATAAATTAAATGAAAACCCATTTTACATACTCATTGTTAGAATGAAATTTCATTAAAGTATGCATATGAATATGCATATAACTATTCAAATATGCAAAGTACACTTATGCATCCCCATTTTGCATGCCAGTGTTGGAGATGCCCTAACCCCTTTTACGCCGCTGTTTACACATACGACGTTTGGCGATCTCCCTCCTCCTCCTCCTCCTCCTCCTCCTCCTTCTCTCTCTCTCTTCAGGTACCTTCTCTCATCCTCTCTAATTTACTCATCTTTTACGATTTCATTTTCCTACTTCTCCCTCGGGCTCTGTGCATTAGCGTGACAGTGACAACACTCATCGAGTCAAATTGCCATTTCTAGATGAAATGGGAATCAATGTAGCCGGAAATGCTGCATTCGTGTAGTTTTCTTGAAACTCTTAAGAGTTTTGGCTAGGTCAAGCCAATTTTACGTACGTAACTTATGATACGCTGTTGACATCTGTTTTCTTTCAGTCTTTGTGTAATTTTTTCAATCATAAACATCATGTAGAATAGGTCAGGGGTTGTAATTATGTCAATTAATCTTGTTCTGCTCAAAATGTGATTTTATGCCTCTCTATATTTGTTTATGTCAGCTTACAGTTTACTTGCTGAAGATATGGCTGGTGATGACGCAAAAAAGCCCAAGGCTAAAGCTAGTGGTGAGTGTTTCTATCCCATATGTATTTAGTGTTGGATTGAGCTGCTGAGTCATTTTGTCAATGTTCTAGGGGGCAAAAAGAAGGAGGTGAAGAAAGAGACTGGATTAGGGCTTTCCTTTAAGAAGGAGGAGAACTTTGGAGAATGGTACTCAGAGGTATTTTATGAACATTCAACTATTTTTTATGAGTTCCGCTTTGTGATCTTATGTTTATATGCTTCTACTTGTTTTACAACCTTGATGTTTTCGTCACAGTTGAAGATACTGTGTATACTGTATACATACTCTCGTTGAGTAATTTGCACTCATTTTAATGGTGTAATCAGTTATGGTAGGAGTGAATGATGTGAATTATTGTGATATGTTTGTTGGAGAGAGTATAAATATGGGGTTATTTTTGAGTTTCAGTGACTTGACACAAATACAAGAAGGAAATAAATAAATAATATAAATGAAGAAAGCAAATGATATTCAGATTATTAATTGAAGTCAACAAACAAAAGACTATTGACTTGAAATTCGAATGAATATTGATTATGCGTAATATCCTTGTTTCTGTGTGTGTGTGTGTGTGTGTTTATGTGTGTGTTTTAATACTCACCAGACTCACCATCAAAAGGATTAGATTTGTCAGATTCCATTATTCAAATGGGAGGGAGAGAGGGGGTGGATGTTGTTAATCTGTATATAGAATAGGAATCCGAATATCTGCCAAAAACTAGTACAACCTCCTTCCGGTAAGGGAAATTTTTTTTCTTCAGGTAATAAGTAAGAATGGAAAGCAGCTATTGACTGGATTTTAACATTTTCCTTGTTTTCTTAAGATACACCAGCTGTTTAACACCTGATGAAAAGTTACTTACACCGACACAAGTGAACATGCAATTCATTGAAATTGCTCGGTTACACTCCCGCTAATTTAATTTATCTTGGCACAATGTATGACGTTTTGGAAAGAAATAAAAAAGGGTTTTTGTGAGGGGTGGCCCCCTTGTACACTATTAATATGATTTCATTACCATTCAGAAAATGGTGGTGGTTGCTGCTTAATTTCTCCTTTGTTTTGTATAGGTGGTTGTCAATGCTGAAATGATTGAGTATTATGATATCTCTGGGTGTTATATTTTAAGGCCATGGACGATGTCAATATGGGAGATCATGCAAGTAAGTGTGCACTTTTTCTGAGTCAGCTAAACTTTTTTTCGCACATTGTCTTCTGAAATGGTTTGCTGAATGCAGGCCTTTTTTGATGCAGAAATTAAAAAAATGAAAATCAAGAACTGTTACTTCCCTCTTTTTGTTTCTCCTGGTGTTCTTGAGAAGGAGAAGGATCACATAGAAGGTTTTGCTCCAGAGGTTAGATTTTGATTTCTGTTGGACGAGAAATATATTGTTTACTGTCTCTTTAGAAGATAATGTTCAAGTTGACAGAGATCTTTTCTTTTCTGTTTTTCATTTTTTTTTTTAATTTTGAGCAAATTCATGTAGGGGTAAGGTCTGCGTACATCTTGTATGTCCCCAACTTTGTCCACTGCAGAGCCTTGTGCACGAGCGTTGTTTATCTTTTTTGAGCGAATTCATTTCACCCCTTGAGAATTTTATTGTTTCCTTTGAGAAAAACTGGGTATTGCTGGAGAACACTGAGAGCTAATGTTAGAACCTCACAAATAATTTTTTATTCTTAATAATGAAGCAATATTAGACTTTTGTACTATATGCTGAGTCCAAATAATAACAATATTACAATTATATATTTCGACTTGTTAATTCCACTTTCCAACTTCGTTCAATTGGTTAATGATTTGAGTTTAGTTTGTGCCTTTTATCGAAATCAAAATTCAAGTCAAGCTTGAGCTCTGATTGGCTGACTTTAAATGAATAGGCAATTGGGCAAATGCATAAATCTATACAACTCATAAGAAGCTTGGCTACGGGCTCAATTGATTTTAAATAAACAGGACTTGAGCATAGGAAGCTCTGCTTGTCTTGGTTTGTTTACACCCATAATTGAAACCTCGAGCTTGCTTTTTGATGATGCCATTTAGATCAACATTTAAGAGTCGACAGATAATGCTTTCAAGTGGGATTATACTAATGACCTTGATATCCACCCGACTTCATTGGGAGAAAAAAAAAATGACATTGTGTTTGTAGGTGGATACTGGATAGTCTAGCAGATGCACTTGTTCACTTGAATGTGATTGAATTTGCAACATTACCCTCCACCCCACTTCCTTATTTTTGGCAAGTCGTCCACCCCACTTCTATGGAAGAGGAATGCAGTATGTAGTAAGTAAATGCATTGGGCATTCTTGTGAGCATTTGATACTTATCTTTGAGAGTGCTTAGTTTGTAAAGCCGTTTTTAGCTTGTTGAATCTATGTTAAACAAGCTTTTGGGCCGTATCTTCCTATTGTATTTATTCCTTACTGGAAAAAAAGAAAAAAGAAAAGCAAATTGAGGGGAAGAAAGAGAGGTGCATACTGGTCACCTCCTGAATCTTGTTACTTTTCAGGTAGCGTGGGTAACGAAATCTGGTAAATCTGAGTTGGAAGTGCCTATTGCAATTCGTCCAACTAGTGAGACTGTTATGTATCCCTACTACTCAAAGTGGATTAGGGGACACCGTGACTTACCTTTGAAACTTAACCAGTGGTGCAATGTTGTTCGATGGGAGTTTAGCAATCCGACACCATTTATCAGGTCTTCTTCTCCTCTAAAAAACATCTCTCCTATAAAACACAATTTTCCTTCTTGTGTATGGAAGGCATTGTTTTGAAAAATGTTGCCTTTTGAGATGTCCTCTTAAAAACCTCACTCCACTGAAATACGATTTTCTTTCGGGTATATGGAAGAAATTGTTTTGAAAAATGTTTTCAGATATCCTTTTTTTGTTGTTGATAGATGGATATTTACATGAATTCTAATCCATGTCTGCTCATACCATTCCCATGACTTGAAGTTTCAAGTTTTAATGATTACAATCCAATCATTGATTTTCATCTCCATTTACTGAATTACTGAAAGTTCCTGTTTTTTTAATTAATAGTTGCAATTTAAATGAATGCATCCTTACAATATATGAAAAGCATTTCATGTAAATTAATCTATGGGATTTAGATAATGACGCAGTCAACTGCAAAGCTATAATGGCGAGAAACGACACTAGTACATGGTTGCTACCTATTTTTTCACGGTATCCAAATGGATGAAAATATTGTTCATTTATGTTCCTTACGGAGGAAAATGTCATCACTTCTTTGTCTACATATGAGAATATCATCCACTGTCGATTAACAATGGAAGGTGAATTGTTTTCCTCGATAATAATTTGCAGAAAAAGTTTCTTTTCAGCATTTTGCAGGAAAAAAGTTTCTTGTCAGCAGGTGATTATGTCATAAAACAAACAAAATGTGAATCATCAAGTCAAATTATGCTATAAAAGCTATAGTTTTGCTCTTGCTGAAGATTAGAGTAATTGGGTTATGCTTTCGATGTTGTTTGCTGTATTGCTTTTTGATAAAGCTATTGTCTTTTTAGATCTAAAATTTTTGTCAGTCATTTCGTTTACTGATTGATATTGACAGTTTCGTGGCTTTTCTTTTATTCATCAATTGGCATATCCTCATCTTTCAATCTTATTTCCTATTATACAGTATGTCTAATGAAGTCTGATGGCATGGCTCATCAATTCAACATATCAAGAATCTGGATTGATAAGTGTGTGCTCTTGCTAACATGTTTTTCTGACTTTAGGAGCCGTGAGTTTCTTTGACAAGAAGGGCATACTGCGTTCGCAACAAAGGAAGAGGCAGACACGGAGGTATGATAATCACGAGTTAAAAAATTATGACTAATTACCAAAGAATAAATTTCTTTGCTGAAATATAGTTGAAATGGTAAAGCAACGAGTTATGGAATTTTTTGGTGCTCTGCGTCTGCTTTTATTTTGTTGCTTGAATCATGGTGTGAAACTGCATAGTAGTGTTACTGTTGTAAGGAACTTTCAAATGACTTCTGATTTTGTCCTTCGAGGTGCTTATATGGTGGCTCTCAGTGCATTTGTTTCAAAAAGTAGTTGTGACCACGATAGAAGTGCCCATTTGCCATTTGTTCTTTTTTATTATTTTCAACCTTTTTTTTCCATTTTGTGATACATCATGATTCTGTGGCCTGATTAGATGATTTTGTTAGTGCCTCTTGTGAAATTATTCTGGATAAAAACAATCATGCATCTGCGGCACTCTCTTACACTAGTCAAGTGGCGCATGAGTGCACGTTAAGTCGTTTATTTCTGGATAGCTTTCTTGGTGATAGGTCATCTAAATTTTTTTGAACTCACGCAAATTTGACACGTACTTCCTTCTTGTTTACCTTGAAGACCCAGCCTCAGCAGTACAATTGAGTGGGAGTGAAATTTAGAAGTAAAAAAAAAAACTAATATCATTGGGGCTTGGTAAGAATCTCTATATGGACTCAAAGAATTGTCGAGGATTTAATTGTGGTTACTAGTGGTTGCCTTCGCAATCTCAAAGAGTTACATAATCTAGTTAACAAGAATAAGTTCATCAATTTAAACAATTCTTCCAAGGTCTCTGGCTTTCATTATGTGAGTAGGAACTCGGTACGCTCCGGGTCGGGGTAGGGGTATGGGAACGGGGTACGCTACTTGATTAATTTGTGGTACGCTTGGGGGTAGGATTAGTTGGTACGCTAGTTGGGAACGTGGTACGGTTTGAAGAGTTATTTGGGTGACCACCCTCTTCTCCTTCCATGACTGCCTCCGAAATAGCTTGAAATTTGTATGTTTTGTATGGAAGTTAGAGCATGACAGATTGACAGCAGCGAAGTAAAGAAGAGGAGGTACAATTTAAAAGTTGAGTAAAATACTGCATTGACCAACCCTGTTGAAGCTTTGGGTGAAGAGGAGGCCAAAAGCTATGTTGTTGATTATGATAAAACTAATATGATTGAATCCACAAAAAATGATGGCAGACTTTTGGGACACTAATTTGAGCGTCCTAGGTCGCTAATGTACCCGTTCCGGTACGTTTGTCCCAATTCAAGGTATGAGGGGGGATTGACCGTTCCCAGTAACTATGAGTAGGACAAAGTAGCTCTGTTGTAAGGTCCAAGTAGGATGGATGGATCTTGCAAGTTATTACATAATAAAGACTTCTGTTTGTGCTTAAATTTGTTTTGTGAAATCCAATACTTTTAAGAAGCATAACAATTCAAGCTAACAAGTTATGAGAAGACCTTGTGTCCCGCTATGATATTGAACAGTCTAGTATGTTGAAATTTTGAACAATACACCCCATCTGGAACTTGCACACAACTATTTAGTATCTGGCACAGTAGATATACTATTTCTGTGTAATTAGTCGGGTGGTGACTTAGTGTTATGGTCTGAATTCTTAGATTTTCAACATGAATATTGCACTATCAAGTTTTGATAAAGTTAATTGAAGGCAGAATTATTTGAAGACATATTGATGAATTTAATCATGTTAAAGATGTGAAATTATCAAATTATAGATGTTCTTTTGGAAAAGGCGCCTTGCTCTGTGATTCTTAAGTTGAAGAACTAAGAAGTCTAATGTGTTATTATCAGCAAGCTTGGTATTTTATTCTTGTTATTGTTGTTGAGATATTTATCTGGCTTTTCTTGTCTAATGATTTTTATTGTAATTTGCTCAGATTTATAATTAACTAATTATAGTTGTGTTACATGTTTAATTGTTATGAATCAGGTCCTCGAAATATTGGAACTATACAGGCGTATATATGAAGAGTTCTTGGCAGTTCCTGTTATAAAAGGCAAAAAAAGTGAAATGGAAAAATTTGCTGGTGGACTTTACACAACAAGTGTCGAGGTACATGATGACTAATATCTTGGCATGCATGATCCTATTCCTACAACTATAATGACATTATGATATTTCCGCTGACACTTTAATGATGTTAGAGCTATTTTCACTGATAATTTTTTTTGGCTGAATATAAATTCCTCCTTCCATTTCATCATATATTATATCGTAGGCATTTATTCCGAACACGGGTCGTGGTATACAAGGTGCAACGTCTCATTGTTTGGGCCAAAATTTCGCAAAAATGTTTGAGATTAACTTTGAAAATGAGAAGGGGGAGAAGGCCATGGTCTGGCAGAACTCTTGGGCATATAGTACTCGCACGGTATTCGTTTGTTGCTTAGCATTTTTTTTGAGTTGAATAATTTCCACTTGCTCGAATACTTTGCCATGTCATTTTGGTAGGAAGAACAATATCTTCCTGACTGTATTTTCTTTTTGTTATGTATAATTTTTTGTTGTACTCCTCATACTTGTCCGGTTATTTCTTGTTGCTTTCTTTGTTAATAATAGTACTCTTTATTTCCTTTTCTATCTTATCTAATACTTGGCAAATATGTCCAGATAGGGGTAATGGTGATGGTTCATGGGGATGATAAAGGCTTGGTGCTACCACCTAAAGTGGCCTCTGTTCAAGTTATTGTAATTCCAGTGCCTTATAAAGATGCTGATACTAAGGGAATCTTTGATGCATGTGTTGCAACCATTGAAACCTTGTGTGAAGCAGGTATCCGCGCTGAGACTGACTTCAGAGATAATTATTCTCCTGGCTGGAAATATTCGCACTGGGAAATGAAAGGGGTTCCTTTAAGGATTGAAATAGGTCCTAAAGACTTGGCAAACAATCAAGTGAGTGAGCAAGTCCAATGTTCTTACTTTGTTTTTTAATTTTTGTCTTCTGCATTGTTCCATGATATAACTGGAAGAATGTTTAATTTTATCTTATACCAGGTACGTGCTGTTCGCCGTGACAATGGAACAAAATTAGATATAAGCCGGGACAGTTTGGTTGACCAAGTGAAGACTATGCTTGACAACATTCATCAAAGCCTGTTCAATGCTGCAAAACAAAAGCGGGATGCCTGTGTCCAAGTAGTCAAAACTTGGGATGAATTTAAGGAGGCTCTCAGCCAAAAGAAACTGATATTAGCTCCTTGGTGCGATGAGGAGGTATGCTATTAATGTTTACAACTTCTGCAATGTCTTTTTTTTATCATTTTTTGAGGATATGGAACCTCTCCATGGTTGGGCTGTGTAAACTGCAGATATGCAACATTGTTTATCCATAATCTGAATCCGATGTTTGTGGTTATGTTACTTCTAAAATTATTTATTTAGATTAACTTTATTTGCCCTTTTTGTGTGAAAAGTGTCTTGTGCAGCTTTGGTTCGACCACTGTATCAATATTTATATTTATTTATATTTTATTATTACGACATAAAGCACTCGTCTAGGTTCCCAAATGAGTCGAAGTTCTGTCCTCTCCGCTTAATTGCCTTGAGTGTTGGTTCTTGTACTTAGAAATTTGAAACACATGTTCATCATTGTATCACTAACTATTGTCAAGGATGTTAATCTCGCATAACCGGACTCTGCGCTCAGTTTTGTTTTATCTGGCTAAATATTTTGATTTAGCTTCTCCACAATCTAACTTGAGGCTTACTTGTAATGATTGCCATTCTGTAGTAAAGGTCACTCATTGGTTGGCTGGATATCTAATGTGTTTTTCATCCTTTAATTGTTATATATTTCTTTTAAAGACAAGCTTTGTGTCCCTCTGCAGGAGGTGGAACAAGATGTTAAAGCTCGAACGAAGGGTGAGATGGGAGCGGCAAAGACCCTTTGTTCCCCATTTGATCAGCCAGAACTCCCAGAAGGTATGATCTCTCTTTTGGTGAATCAACATATATGCAACCTAGAAATCCAAGTTTTAGTGGAAGCCTACTGTCAATGTTTCACCAATCCTAGCTCTTGTTGCCTGTGAAATTTCTTGAACTGACCAGAACTTACATTGTAACTATGCCATCTCGAACAAAGGCTTAGATCAAGATTGAAGTATGCTTTATTCTTTCTACTTACCATGATTGCTATGCATACTGGTAATATGAAAGTGTAACCGGATGACTGCTGTGAGTCTAATCTTTTTTTTACATACAAATTGGCAAGTAAGTTTTCATAGAACATAGATTACTTAGCTTCTGTTCCGCCCAAGCTATACAAAATCTAGATCCCATTCATTATATTAAATTGAGCATTAAAGTTCAATCTTGCAAGTTTCTCTTCAAGATTGCTGAACCAAACTGCAAAAATTGATTGTATTTGGAGGATCATAGATACAGTCCTATAATTCTTGATTCAGTATCTGGGCACTTTACATTCAAACTAATTCAGTAGTTTCTCTTGTGTTTCTTTGGTGGTATTTTTTGATAATGTCAACCCTCCCTCCTGGGGCCCCACTCTCTGAATATGGGGCTACCTTTCACTAGAATTTCCTACTCATAATTGAAACAAGAAATGATTACTAGTATTCATGCCAAGCCTCTCTTCTTGAATGGACCCGAATGATTTCAGTTTCGATGATGGAATGCATATTTTGATTACTGTTAATTATAGTTTCTTGATTATCATTTCACTCAGGTTGTGATGACTTCAATGCAGGTACCAAATGCTTTGCCTCGGGGAAGCCTGCAAAGAAATGGACCTACTGGGGAAGGAGTTACTAGATTATGAGGAGGTAATCTTGCAAAGTTGCTTGAATACACACAGTAGGGAATTGGAGGTGAGAAGATATCTCGATTAACACTGCATTGAATGATGGGGAGACACCGAGTTCAGTCGATTGCATTTTATTTTGGGTTTTCTTTACCTGAAAAGATGTGCTCAATACATTTTTCCTCTTTTACACATGATTACTTGGTGTCTTCCCCAACTATTACTCATTCAATCTTTCCCATCGCATTGGGATAATCATAGAATTTTCATTTACCTTTTTGGTTCTTCCTTAACATAACAGTTTCTAGGTGGAATAGGCCCAGCAAAGTGAGATGGGAGCAGCAAACATGATTTACTGGCAAGTCATCCGAGAAGAAAATTACTTTTTTAATTTGCAGTTTGAGGCCCATGTGTGTGAATGCAAAGTGCGACTTGATTGGCTTTTTTGTTAAATTAGTTTTATTATTAGCAAACGGAAAGATGAAGCAAATACGCTACATTACCATACTGAAAGTCTGGAGATATTCGCTAGTTATAAAGGTAATGGAAGTAAATCTAATTTTTGGTAACCACAACTAATATAGTGCAGTCTGCAGTTGCATATGGTAAGAACTAAGAAGGGACGAGTCGTTAAGCAGTAGCTCTCTCAGTACAAGTTGCGTATAAATGCATTCAAATTGCTTGCAATTATGTTTTATGGAGTAGCTAGCGTACAACTGGAAAAAAGAAGGAAAAGTAACATATAGAATTTAATATATGTTGGTTATTTAAGAATTATTATTATTCTGGAGCATATATTCGGTAGGTACTTAAATCTCAGCGGAGATAAAAAGTTTGCCACTCAGAAGAAAGAGAAAAAGTTGATATTACTTGTTTGATCATTTATTATGAAATTTTAGATGAAAATTATAAGATGCTTAATATGATATATCATAAAAAAATTGTAAATGTTCAATTTTTTTAAAGTTATTTCAATTAAATTAAAATTGTTTTCATAAATTAATTTTTTTATATTTAAATAGTTATTTTTAAGTCCACATGTCAGAATAAGACTTTTAGAAAAGTCTCTACTTCTAGAGATCAAACTTAAAAGAGAGATTCTATATTTTACGTAATAAAATCCTAATTAAACAACTTTTTATTTGGTGCCATGTGGCTTAACCTATAGACCCTAAATTATTTTGCTTTTTAGTAGTTGTAAAAATTTACGCAGATTTTTTTTATGCATATTTGTAAAATGGAAACTCCATCTTATTCGATCTCACCATGAGGCATGGAAAATAGTAATATACAAATGAAAAACCACGACCAACTCAAAAAGGTCTCCCTTTATTGCGAAAGGCTATTAGCCCCCTAAATGAAACATCCAACCACGATAATGTATCAATGTGGTGAATTGAATAGCAGCAGATAAAAACATTTGGCAAATGCCATTGACAGACATTAAGAAGGAAAAAAGAAAAGCACAAAATGGAAACGAGTTACTCCCAAGGACTCCATGCTACTTCAGTTTAGTAAACAGCTTTGGGGCGACCTGCATTGACATTCCAAAGTTCCAAAATTGTTCAGAGAATCAGAAGTCAGAGTAAACCCCAGAGCGTTAACTAGTTGACGAGCAAAGCAAATAATCAAAATGAACATAGATACCAAAAAAACAACTTACACATTTATCCACACAAAACATGTAGTCAAAATACTGTCCTGTGCAGTGCTTGCTACCAGTATCGTCATCTTCAATCCTCTTCACACAGGCCTGAAATCAGTGGAATAGTTTTGACACTTTTAATAACAGTAAAAAGAAGCTCTGATGCTCAAAACTCAAAAGAAAAAAAAAACAAACATATTTCCCACTCTTCAAATGAGTCCAAGTACCCATCTTCATGGCATTGAAATAAAAATCCGTTACCCAATCCCACCAAGAAGCATATAATCGCAACAATGCACCAATATTTCCCCAACCATCACTTTCACAAAAAATAAAATAAATTCCTCGCTCTGAAAACTATGTTTATTGAATAAGAATTCAGCTGATAATGGTAGAAAGAGGGAATGAGGGGTAAAACAAAATTTAAAATAATGCGCCACATGCTTTGGATCTTCTGATTTTATTTCGAGCGGATAGGAAAAACAATAATTATTGTGCATAACCATTTTCAGTCATCTATGAAATATTTTAATTCTACATCAGTCAATGGTCCGACACAGAGTTTTCCAGCTATGAATTACAAGGCAGAGAGAAAGAGAGGATTGAATTTGTAAGACCATTGTTCCAATACCCAATTCTAGGATACAAATTATGGGGAGTAAAACATTAAGGAAGTAGCCTATCAGAATAGTAACTAATAAGTAATAAGAATCCAAGCAGAGAAGTTTCGGTTTAAGGTATCTGAAAAATCACAAGGGATAGGTGTGTTGGGGTTATTGACAAGACAAGATACTGAATCATCATCTAATTTATGCTAAACGAAACCTATATTAAATAAACAGCATAACTAGCCACAACCCTGAAGAGAGGATTAGCATTAAGGAGTAGCAAGAACCAAAGCAAGCCTATACTGGACTGAATATATGCACTATGCCAAGACCAGGGTATCGTCAGAGACTAACAGATTAGAAGTACTAAACTAACCATGTCCCACATGGACCATATGGGAGTCTTGGGAATCCAGATCTTAGGATTCGATGGAGTGATAATTGTGAGCAAATATTAGAATTTTTTTGAGATTTTCTAACAGGCCTGAAAAACAGAGCAATGCAGATAATAGTAATATCTGCTGAACAGACAAGACAACGCATGGCCTATCAGATGCATTTAATCAAACCCTATCAACATTCTTTAATCCCTCCGCTCTACTGTCAAAACCCTAGTCCTAAAGAGCTTATCATATGTTTCTTATAACTACTTTCTTCACACAGTATCTCAATCTTTTCAATCACCCCTGGACAAGAGTCACGGTTGATTAAAACGTCCAAGAATCAAGAGAAGGAATCCATCTATTTGTAACTAGTTTCCAACTAAGTCAACAAGGTTCCAGTTCCCTTCAAAGCCAGCCAGAACAATGAGTTTGTAAATTCTAGCCACATCATTGTGCGTGATGGAAAGTCAGCTATGTCGTATGGGGCAACAAGGTGGTACTCATTTCGTAGAAGACGGTTAAAAGAGCGGCTCAACCAAGCTTGAGAAAGAAGTGAACATTCAGCCATGCAATAATATGTAAGGTTGTCATACTGAATGTAAAACAATGCATAATGCATTATGCATGATGTCTGGTGTAATGTTGTAGTACATGTATCTATCGGAACTAACCATAGTGCCACTTCATTTGGTGTACGCTTTGATAATAATTTTTGTGTAGCTTCAATCCCTTCTTTAGTACGATAAACCAAGATATTGTAACTAGAATCCAATTAATGTGTTCCACAAATGATGCAAACAGTATAGTAGTATTTCAAATGTTATAGTGACACCTTATAGTCTACTAATCTCACTTAAAGCACCTAATCAAGACAAAATCTTTCCCCCACTTTTCTTTCGATTGAACCACATTAAAGAAAGCAAGATTATTTTTTTTTTTTTTGAAATTGCCGATAGCCAAAAACTATTACATAATGTTATATGGATTGCAGAGTGCCTTTGGAAACTAAAATACAAATGTAGAGTTAATATGCCATCTGAGAGAAGCCAGCAGAAAGAACAAAAGGTGCACATAGGAAACATGTCACTCAATGGCTTCCTGAGTGAATGGTTGTATATTTGAAACATGTCACCCATTGGCTTCCCTATATATATTTTTTCGCAGAAAACATTCAAGACCAAACATATTTTAGAGTATAAACAACAATAGGTTAGAATAAAATCACAAGCGCATCTGCGAACATATTATAAGTTAAAATAATGTTTCACCTGATATTCAATTAAGGGTTTCACACATCTAGGCTTGCAAGAGTCCTCAAGATACTTCTTTTGATCAGCAAGTTCCTCCTCTGCCCTGAATTTAATTAAAAGAGAGACAATTAGCGAGGGATTAGTAACATATAACCTCAGAATGCAAGCAATAACATCTACTTGCACATCAGAAAATAAACTCAAGATACATATATGCATATATCTATATCTATATAACTATAGAGACACAAGCACACACATCTGCATGCATACTAGTGTCATCATAATAACAAGCACACAAATTTAAAAAAAAAAAAAGCAATCAAAATCAATTTGAAAATTTTCAAGATAAAGTTTATATTGCTTTCCATCAAATGACTATTATCTGCCAAACATGAAAAGTTGAGCTTCGGCTAGAGTTCACAAGCAGAAAGTAAATGGAAAGGTTATGATGTGGAGGCTGCAAAGACCCTAAACCCAGTCGACCTTAAAGCAGGGCTCCCACTGATCAAGGAAATCCAAATTGCAACAACCTTTTTCCCTCTAATATCAACCATAGGCACCAAGAACTGAAATCATTACTCATTTGAAAGAGCATATCACCTCAAAAACTCAACTTTTATTCCAAGGCTCCATGCATTAGATTTTAAAAGCCATCTCTTGGATGTGATTTTTCCAACCTTCGGTCATTCATCCCCAATTACAGCTAAAATTGTCACTACTCCTTCACAAGGGGATTGCCAGTTTTTATCATACATGCCCACGCTATATCTAGAATCTAACAATTCATCCAATATTACACTCACTATGATAATATGGACTAGATTTATCTTTGTTTCATCCCTATAATCATCGTAAAGTGAAAAACCAGACTGAAAAAACTTCAATTTAAATGTCTTCAAACATTCAAGTATTCTTGAGATTCATTAAACAATACGTATCAGGCAGTGATACATATATGTGTATATATACCATCAGAAATGCTGCAAGTATAAACAAAACAACGAATTTCAGTAGTCCAAAGAATATTAGTGTCAAACCAAAACAATTTCACAAATGCAATTTTATGACGACCGGTCAAAACTCACATGGCGATTTCACGATGAATCAGTGAATAAGAACCTGCATGTCAGGACATGATCGGTAATTAATTAGTTACACAGACCCACAGAATTCGTAAATCATGTCAAAATTTTATCAAAAAGAAAAACAGAATATGAAATCTGATTGCTCATTCTATCAAATTTTACGAAATGATTGTTTTTCCTAATGGAATTCTGGAACTGAAAATAAGAATTGAGAGAACAATGGTACCGAGATTTCTCTCTTCGCTTTGAAGGGGTCGGGAATCGTGATTGCAGCAGTTTGGGAACTCAGAGTGAGGAGAGGACGTTTTAGAACTTAGATGGATGGGCCGGGCCTTTTCTGGGCTGTTCACAAAGGCCCATTACTAATTCCTGGCTATGGTACTTGACTAATTGGTGGTATCATTTACCAAGATTTAAGAAACTTTACTTTCGTTGACAAAGTTACAAAATTCGTGAATTGGAGAATTAAATAATTTCTTGATAAAATTAGTCCGGTGTAATACGGTGTCGTCCGAGATCCGGCAATGGTCTTTTTTAGTGTTTGTAAAAATAAATATGTTTAAATCAAATTATTGAACCCTTGACACTATCAATATACACATGGTGTCTTGTCATTGGTCATCAAATTTTGGAATGTTAAATGGTTCACCACGTTCGTAAAAGAACACACATGCACAAAATTTAGGTTAATACTTAGTTTTGATGGAATTTAAGCATATGACCAAATGTAAGTCTAATGCACTTAATTTCAATCAATTTTTGATCTAGAACACATATTAGTTGGTTAAATAGTGATTAACCAAATATTGAAGCCCTAACTTGATCCATTCTTGTTCTATTTCAAAACTGATTTTTCAGCACACATTCAAGCATGTATGTATGTCAAATTCGCATAGAAATAGGGATAAGCCTCACTTAGTGCATGTGGCCTTTGGTCATACTTCACTTAAGTGTATAAAAGTCAATAACTTAAAACATGTAAACGTTTAAGCATAAACATTTAACACATGGGTCATTTTTATAAGATATGGTTCACATATACGATCATAAATCCAAAGCATATTATATACAATTTAGATTAAACAATCAACATGTAGTTTGGCAAACTACCATTTAAGCATATTTTCTAACATTTTAGGATGTGTTCAAGTCAAATATGCTCATACACATTTTGGTATACAATCATACACAATCATCAAAAACACAATGTTGACTTAGACACTAAGTCTTGGTCCAACATGTATCTGATAAATTGTTGCATTGCTCTTGAATAAAATAACTTTTTTCCCTGTCTAATAAAAAGAAAGGATGCTTGTTTTATGTAGGAGAAGCATGATAAAAAAGATGATCACAAAAAGTATCATCAGTACATGAGAAGTGGAAGAAAAAATACGAGTCTTTCACAAAACTGTGAAAGAAAAGAATATTGCAGGCAATTTATCCACGAATGGTAAAGATTTTATTTAAATCCTCATTTTTCTTTGATATATATCTTCTCTAACATTAAATACAGTGTTTTGACAGAATTGCGATTTTTTGCTCTATTTTGACATGTAGGTGTATCCTCATATGTATGTAAAAGACATATCGAAGCTATGTCCATTTTGTTGTAGAAATTACAACTGCAATATGTGTTTACACTCCAGTGAGTTGATTAAGATACGTTGTCTTTCACCTCCTCACATATGGTTTATTAGGATAATTGAGAACCGAAAACTACAAACTTACATAAGTTGCCTACCCTAAACTACCATAAAATTAATAAGTACATGAAGAACCAAACATTGGTGATTCCAATTGTACTTTTATATTAGCAACACTCCTAATCAGTTGCTAATGTTAGTGGCATCAGGAAAACTCATTTAGTGAAAGTGCCACTATAATTTATTCATTCTCTTAACTGTATGATTTTTTAATAATTTTATAGTATCAAATCACAACTACATGTACTTCAGACATTGAAGACGGATGTTAGTTGTAATGAACATTTGCATCACTTCCTCATGTCATTGCTTCCATTTCTAAAACAAATATGTGAAGAGCAAGCTATGGAGACACATACAGAGTACTCTACCATTGAAGGTATTTATCTTCCCAACTTTGGTTTTGAGATTTTATATTGTCTTAGTTTGTTGTTGATGAAAGTTGTGTGTTTAGGGATTACAAAAACAAAAACAAAAGTTGTGAAATTGAGTAACAGTCAAACTCACATGTCATTGATGTTAGTTACCTAATCAATTCTTAATCTTACCAAATACAAAACTGGCTCACAAATTTTATTAAATACAAAACTGGTTCACAAATATTAAAGTGTCAAATTACTAACTAATTAGGTTGTTTAAGTAATAAATTGGAATCTCTCATTTAATTTTGTATAATTATTGGTGGTATTGTTAATTGGTATAAATACTCTAAAATTCATGCATGACTAGGTGCATGATGATGTGTACATAAAATTATAAATATAATAATGGAAATTATAAATTTATTCTATTCAACTTAATTTTATAGCTTCATCATTATTTAGTTAATCTTGCCTAAATAGGCCTAGCTACGCAAGATGAAAGGCAACTCCTGATCATATATCATGAAATGTCGCATTGCTCTAGACAGTCGATGATTATGTCATGCTTGTCAAAACAAATTCTTATCTGGAACATGTGTTACTCTTTCGTTAATACACAACCATATACTTTGAGAAACTAAGAGGAAAAGAAAAAGAGACTCCACTCCATAGCGGCCCCCGCTCCATAGCGGCTTTCACTCCAGTTCGGCCTCTTTGTGCTAGGGCATAAAGGAAGTCAGTTTTCTTGATGTAGTCCAAACCAGCTTCGTAGTAGCGGATTGACTAATTGGGGTATGTCCAGCACATCCCATTAGCGGTCCATTCATGCTTCCAAACCTTGAAATTAGCATTATCGTCTCTGTACTTTGTTGGATCAGGCCAATAAATATCCAAATCTAACTTGATTCGCAGCAACAAGGTAATCCGCATAAGCAATTTGGAGATCAAATATACAAATTAATATCAAAGTTTTGCAAGTACTAGCTGGTACCAATCATAATAACAAATTAATAATAAAAGACAAATAAATATGTACTATACTATCTTTTTCTTATTTAGGATTTGGAACAATGGTGCAACCATTATTCTTCTTGTAGGGAGGGAGAGGTGAGAAAGGATTGTCATAATTTGATCAGAGGTCGTGCACTGTGAAATAATTAAGTATAGGAGTATGACATTTTTCGCCTTCATACAGAAGGTGGGGGCCAGCTTAAGCTAATGAGGTATAAATCATGGGATTGTTTTACTTGAACTTGGTGTTTTTTGTGCATTGCACTTGGCCACCATATCATGCAAGATGAACATCAACATGGAGGAGGAGATCGATCATAAACAACATTATCACCACAACGATGAAGAGCATGCTTGTCATGATTTATGTCTTACAAAGTGTTGTCTGTTTTTACTTAATGCTCAAGAATGAAATGCTATGTGATCTATTTATATAAGAGAACCGTCATGGGGCTTTGAGGTTAATTTGTTTGTACCTATCACCTCTTCACCTGCCAGCATAAAGATCTTTAGATTCTCACTTTGTTGAAGCTCATGATGTGAAGCTATCCTGTCTGCAAATACATCTAATGACTAACACCTCATCTAAATAAACTCAGTACTGAAAGGAATCTTCTCTTCATCAGGGAGGCTGAAATTAGCGCATGGACAACAAAATATGCTTCATACTCACTCACACCACACCAAATTCCATCGGTGGGCTTTTGAATAAATTCTTTTTCATTCAAAAATGTAAAAAAAAAAAATATGTAAACTTGAACCAATGCGCACAAACTACATAACCATATACCAGCTGCAATATCAATACAGCTGGCTACACAACATAGTGATCACTCCATCCTTCTGCAAGCTTAAGCTCTGACCTTGTCCATGAACTCCAAGCCTAACACCAAGGGTAGTCGTCCATAGGTATGATGGAGAAGTCCACCTTACCAATTCATCCTTCGATGCGTAGCTCCACTCCACGAGCTATTCCAAAGGCAACTGCTACTAGTTTAGTTGCCGACAGTCATGATGAAGACAGAAGGCATGTCTATGTTCTTGGAATAATGACCACTTTCATATATCAGTGCTTCCATAATGTAATTCTTCACATATGAATAAATATAAAATGGGTATGTAGATGAACCTTTAAGTGGAATATCTATGCAAACACAAACACCTCAACGGAGTGATTCAATAAGTAGCTGCCTAATGGAGTAGTACCAGCATAGAGGACCAAAAGCATTACCAGCATGAGGTCCGGAAGCAGTACCAACATAGGGTTCGAAGCAGTACCAGCATGAGGTCTTGGCATCATGTTAAAGAGATAAAAGTTTTCCTATTTTTTCATCGGTTCAAAAGGAAGAAAAGTAAAAATTAAATTTGTTTCATATAGATTAGAATTAAAATCTAGCAGGATGCTAAAGATCATATATTGGTACGAATTCTAAAAAGAGATTAGAACAACATGGACGAAGAAAGAGGAAAAGTAAATAAGAGCACAGGTGAAAAGATGAAACTTACATGAGACATCGCAGCACCCAACAGCACCGTTGTAACCGCGATAGGTGTCGAGGCGTTCGCCGTTGTCGGCGAACCAGACAGTAGGGTCGTGATTTTGCACAGGTGAACAGAAGATCTCCCTCTATGTTGTACTCGAGAAAAGTTAACGGCCGTTCATGGCCATTCATCAATATCGACCCCATTATTCTGACTCTTGTTCATCATTCTCTCCCCACATGTTCAATCTCAGGCTTGTTCAAGTTTGCAATCGTCGAATTGAGATATCTGCAATTCGCAACAGGTCTTTTTGCTTCTTTTCTCTCCTTCCGGATGCTTTATCTTTCTCTCTACCGCTTCCATGTGAAGGTGAATCGACGGAGATGAATCTGGACTACTATGGAACCGAGAGGGAGAATCGTAACAGGAGTCAACTAAATTTAATCGAATTTGCTCTCTTTTTTTCGTTCGAGATTATCCTACGTGGCACCGTAAATCAAGGTGAAGCATTCTCGTGCTCTCCGTTTTATATATAGAATATGATGTAGATTATCTGTTTTCTAATTTCTTTTCACCTATCATGTGCTCTCTGACAAGAAAGAGTTAAAAAAAAATTAAGAGTAGTTGAAATTAATGCAGATTATCTACAATTATGAAATTCTTTAGAACTGAGGATTTGTTTGTTCTATCTTCTGGTTCCAAGGAAAGCCCATCTTTGGTATTATCCACCTACCTAGCTTCTTTCATGATGATTTGCATGCATAGGTAACAACGCGTATCACATGCTAATGACCCAAATAACATTAAAAAGGTTATATGATACCCTCAATTACTTGTGTTTTTCATAATTTGGTGTTCAACTGCTACATCCCAAAATAAATAGTAATTAAACATCACCATAATAAGTCATAACATCACATTATTCTCTTTCCTAAATCCATTTTTAATATCAACATTAAAGAATTCACAATAGCATATAACTCAACAAGCTTTCATGATTTTTTTTAATGAACATAGTCTTAAGAGTTGGTCAAAAAGACCATTATTATAATGTGATAGATCACATGTTTTATGTCAGACCAATCACAAAAAGAAACATTCATTTTTTTATAAAGAAATTTATGATCTCCATTTGATGAAAATACAAATATATTTTTTTCAAATTTTTTTAAAAAAATTTTGAACCCTAAATTAAGGCCTCACAGGAGAATTTCTATATATATATATATATGTATGTCATCTATATATATATGTATGCGTCGGAAATGTTGGAACTATAAACAAAACAATAAATTTCAGAGGTCTCAAGAATATTAGTGTCAAACCAAAACAATTTCACATGGGCGATTTCACGATGAATCGGTGAATAAGAACTTGTATGCCAGGACATGATCGTCAATTAATTGGTTACACAGGCCCCCAGAATTCGTAAACTGATCATGTCAAAATTTTATCCAAAAAGAAAAAGAAAATGAAATCTGATGCTCATTATAGCAAATCTTACGAAATGATTGTTTTTCCTAACCGAATTCTGGAACTGAAAATAAAATTTCAGACAACAATCGTACCGAGATTTCTTCCTATTCAATTTCTAGGTGTCAGGAATCGTGAATTGCAGCAGTTTTGAGTTTGAGAGCGCAGAGGAGAGGACGTTCCATCGGGCCTTTTCTGGGCTGTTTACAGAGGCCCATGACTAATTCCTGACTATGCTCATTGATTAATTGATAGATAGTATCTTACTAAGATCTAAGAAACTTTGTTTTCATAGACGGACAAGTTACAAAATTCGTTAATTGGAGAATTAAACCATTTCTAGATAATGTCCTGTGTAATACGGTGTCTGCAATACAGTGTCATCCGGGATCTGGTGATGGCCGTTTTGAGTGTTTGTGTTCTTCTGTTTTTTCTTGTTTCTCGTTTAATCCTCTTGGTTAATGATCAGAATTGGGTAGCCATGGCATACTGATTGCAGTTCACATCACCATTACTGAAGGCTTCAAAGCTTGAAGGCAGCCTTATTTCTCACTCCAAACTCCAGTTCAGTACAATAAGAACTTCAAAATGTCGTCCAATGACACAGTTTCCGGAATTACTCCCTCGATATCAGCACTTCAGCAGCCCTGCAGACATGAAAACTGAATTTTGCTTCAACTCCCTAAAGCCAGCCATCTCTGCTTAATTTTATATACCAGTTTCTGCAGAGAACTAAAAATTGTTAGAATTTTCAGATCAGCAATGATATATCCTCATACTTCTCAAATTATTATTTTCTTTGAAGCATCAAATTGGAAACTCACCCTTCCCCAAACCAAGGTTGAATACCATTTGATATTCTTGCCTCATAACTAAATCTATAATGGAACACCTACATCACACAAAGAGCAAAAGCAGAATAATTGTAATTAGTAACTTACTGCTCCAAGCTTGAACATTTTGAAACGAGAGAGAAGTAGAACTTCAAACTCATAGTAAAACAGAACATCCAATTAACTGCTGCAAATACTAGTCAACAATCTGCAAAATACATAACCACAGAACTTTGAAAACTCTTAGTAAAGATCTTGATGGATTAAATATTGCTTCAGTATAGGCATGAATGCATGATAATTGTGATAATTCATCTCCATAGTATTGCCACTGATGTGGGCAATCATGTTATTTGCCAGTGTTCTTCGGGTGAAACATAGTAAATTCAAGCTCACTGCTAAATTTGCCTAAGTTCTACAGAAGTCCCACTCCTTAAAACAATCCTAGAGACTCTTAATCTTTATGTGGATTTCTTTTTCTCGATAAGCAGTAACATTTAATAAAGTTTAAACCTCCCTCTCTCCTTCCTTCTCTCTTCTAGTTTTATATGTTGCCACTTTATTACGAACATTCTCGTAAAAGGGTACACAGCTCCCACTATTTAAGTATCCATACACCATTCAAGTACTAACTAGTTTGAAATTTCTTCACAATAATCATGGAGAGAACTTTTACAACATGAGACAAGTAAGAGCGTCCAAGTCTAGGATTTTACATACAAAGTTTGGAGGGTAAATATTTACTCTTTTTATTTCTTGGAATTTTTTTGACCGATCAGAGAAATACTTGAAAAATACAACCACAATCTTTTTTGTTCGTACAGGATTTAAACCAGAGATGGAATATAACACTTACAATGCTTTGGTCTCAATTGGATAACTCGGCCAAATTTGTTTCACAATCTTTCACATATCGATTTTCAGCAAGATGATCCAGAAGATAGACAGTTGTATGTGCTGACATTCCTTCTGTACAATGATGAGTTTCAGAGAAAGTCCTCCTTTGAACTTTTTCCTGTAGTCACATTTCGGATGATGAAGTAAGTAAAATCAAAAGGGCATAACTGCCGAAAGTGTTGTTAAGAGATATAATATAAGGTGCTATGGGAGCAACCTGACTTTTCCTAAAAACAGCCGTTGGAAGTGTTGCTCACCTCCTCAACTTCTTCAAAGCCCAATATCTTTCAAGAACGTATTTCAATCAAATCTTTCTTAGAGGAGTGGTAATTCAAGCCATTGTAAATTAACACCACATATTTCTACATTCATATTATTGATTACATATTAAAAAGATCCGTTAAACAAAAAAGCGTCCATCCTGGCCTTAGAGAAGGGGAAATTGAGAATCAATACATCGACCTCCAGCTATTTAGGAAACCATCGTCATCTTCATTGTAAATGGGTGATGGAATTTCAGGAATTAAGTCGAAAAACTGAATATGCATCAGACATGAATGAGGGGGAAAATAGACGTAGAAGCATCAATCTATGTAGCTAAAAGCACATTAATGTGAAAATGAAAAGGATACCTCCGATTAAGACTAGGGGCTCTTGCCATCATCAAAGAGGACTTTATAAAACCGTTTTCTTTCTTCTGGGTCAAACAGGCCACCAACTTTATCACTGCTATCATCTTGATCAGATGTTTCCATCCTTCCATATTTAACTTTCTCTGATCTTCCCAAAACCATGCCTTTCTTCCTTTTCTTTTCTAAATTCAGTAGATGATGCCTCTTATTGTATTCATGCAGTCCCTCTTGCATTAGTTCCCCAAACTTATCCTTCGCCAGAACTAGTGGATCCTTATCTATCAATTCTGGCCCATTATAACCCTCTCTAAGCAGAACGGTGTAAATCTGATACTTATTTGAAACATAGAATATACCAGGATGTTTGAGCAACAAAACATTCAGTTTCTCGGGTAAACCAAACTCCCTCTTAAAGTGTCCTAGTTTCACAATTGAGACCTTCTTCCATAATGTCAGCGACAACAACTCATGCACCAAACACACTACTCGCTTCTCCATCTCCCTTGATCCTTCTTCTAAACCCGCTAGACCCCAATAAGGTGAAATGTAAGGACTGGAATTAAATTCATGAAATCTCTCCTGTGATTTAACCCAACTCGAGGGCAAAAAACAGGAAAAGCGTGGCTTAACGCCCTGCTTTCGAGCTGAGGCTTCAATTGCAGAAACTGCTAGGTCGGGGTTCCACGCCACAAGCTCAATCTCCATTGCACTCTTTCTTCCACTATGATTGACCAGTCGAAACATGTCTGGGTACTTCGGTAAGATTCTAATCAAATAATCATCCGGGAACCCAAAATTCCGCTTTAGCTCATTAAGTTTGACAACATTAAGACTTTGATTTGTACTCATCATCAAAAGCTTTGCAAGACGCTCTGCAAACACTGGCTCTTGCATATCTTTCACAGATTCCTCTTCTTCAACCAAACACATCATCCGCTTCGTTAATCGAAAATAGTACTCATCGTTCTCAAGAAATACTTCAAAGCAACAAGGATATTTCTTAAGCCAATTGAGTGCCTTCCCTTGAAGATCCATGGTTTTGAACTTCTTTTGGAGATGCTTAACAGATGCCACTTGATTTGGGCACCTAAGTATCATGTTTTTTATCTGATTATTGGCTATCCATCTACGGTTACGTGAGAGGGCGGATTCCAGATCTGGCTCCTTTTTCATTGACCAAAGAGAAAAGCTTCTATTTAAAATGTAATGAGCAGATGGAAGAAAGTAGAGCCCAGGACTCAACTGGCTCAGGTTATGAAGAGCACTGTTGCTGAACACCATAACATACACCTCTTCTGCGCCCTAATAGAAAATCCTGTAAAAAAAAACAGAAATTTATACCAATGAAAAGAACAAAATTTCTAAAGTAAAAATCATATTAACATGGAAAAAAATGACTTCGCAGAAGGCGAGTTCCCAATAACCACAGAATCAGAGCAGAGAACACGGGAAGAGTGAAGACAGCGATCGAACCAACGACAGACCTTTATGCGTGAGACCACAATGGGCTGTGAGATTCGCGGACAGAGTGAAAGGAAGAGACTAAGAGGAGGCGCAGTGGATAAAACGGGTATGATTCGTAAGGATGAAGAGGCGTCTTCACATGAGTGTGAATCGTACAGATGAAAGGGCGAAGTGTCGAAGAGGCATCTCGATAAGGTAAACATAAGAGAGGAGAAGGTTAATGAACACTCGCATCAGGAAGCGCAAAAGGTCGTGTTGTTGACTTGTTGTTAATGGGGACCCAAATTCAGCCCTAAAATGAATTTAATTAAATTTATTTTTTAACAAAATACATATGGCATACCTCATAACCTCAGTTTCTATGAAGCCACGTCAGATCTAACGTCTCTGCAAGACTACCATGTCATCAAGAACATAACCTATTATTGTGTAACACGTGTCACCTTGGCTTTTATCCTTTTCCCGATGTTTATTCATTTACTCCCGTCGCTTCATCTTCGCTGATACCAGTCTAGGTTCATTCATATCCCCCGGTTCATCAATTGTCAAGTTTTCCTCAATTCATAGATTCTTTCATTTACTTTTGTCGATTCGTCTTTGATGATATCAGTCCAGGTTCTTCTTCCTCAAATCACGCGTGTATTTACTTTACTTCGTCGATTCATTTTTATTTGGTTCCTATAATTTATTGGAAATCATTTTATTTTAATTAAGTATACCCCATTTTCAACCAAAAAAATATTTAATATGCCCTTTTGAGCATTATATGCACCCCACGTTTTACTAAATGTGCCCAAAATATTGTAAAAAAACACAATTTTCAACCTAAAATCTCCTCCTTCCATGAAACCCTAAAAAGTTCTCAGCTTTAACAACTTTTCCCAATTTTCATGGCTTCCTTTCACATACTCAAATCCTCCTCCGCCACTTCCTCTTCTTCCTCCTTCGTTGTCAATTTTACTTCTTTGTTTCATCTCCAATTTCTCTCAAAACACATACCAAAGTTCATTTTCTTCTCACAACTCTCAACACCCACTACTCAAATGGCAACAACTGTTAAAGGGATAAAAATTTTCTACAACAACCGCCCCCTCTCAACATGGGCGGAACCATGTGGAACTAAAAAAAATTAAAGTAACAATATATGTACATATATATTAAAAATAATTAGATAAGAGAATTTGTCCCCCCTTAATTTAATTTGGTGGACGGAAACACACATGAACTAACCAATATCAATACATGGCCCATAATTCTAGCAGCCCACTAACTCTAACAGACCAAGGTAACAGCCCGCAACTCTTAACAGGCCACGAACTAATATCAAAAAGGGAATTTTGGAGGTCGATACGTTAGATTGTATTTAATTGTAAAAATATGCAATCACTAAAACATCATTTTAAAAAAGTACACTGGGATCAGCTTTTACCAAACTAACTTGAAATTTGATTTTCTCTCTCCTCGAACTGCGATACGATAGTGATACTTTTAAACAGAAGATACAATAGTGATACTTTTGAGAAAACATACAAAGATCTACTTGTTCAAATTTACACCATTGTATCGTGTATATTTCCATTTCCATGCCGCATCATCCATCCACACTTTCCAATGAATTCTAACGTGCCCAACAACATTTCACCATTGCGAATGCTCTGACGTTTATTTGGTTTGAACATTGAAGTTAAAAATTCAAGTAGTCGGTTTGCATTGAAACTTAGGTCCAACATTATTCATATGCTAGGCTAGATGGGTTCGGGTTCGGATTGAAACTTGACCTATTGTTATTCCATTTGCAATGGGCATCATTTGATGCCCCATGGATGATCAATTTTCTAAATTTGTTGACCCATGGAGACCAAATTGGGCACAACAAGACCATTTTATTTTCTCATTTTTTATGGGCCAAGCATGAGGGCATGATGTTTGTCTTGCCCTCATGTTGGCTTGTTTTTGCTAAAAGTTGGCCCATAATTCTTCTTCAAAGACGCTGCAACACCACTAAACCTTGGATCTTTGGGATAGAGAAGTTATCAAATAAACATCAGTGTAAAGTGCTAAACTCGATTACCATGCCACATTCAATTTCTATTGTCCCCAAACCACTAAACCATTGCAAATGCTTGCAACAATACCATTTTGATGGCCCATAAATGGTATTTTTCACAAATTTGTTGGGCTATGGATACCATTTCGGTTACAACAATATCATTTTATTGTCTCTCTTTTAGTGGGCCAAGAATGGGGGCATGGGACATGATTAGCTCCAAAAATGAGCCCCACTTAAATCACCTACACCAAAAATAAATATTGGATTCACCTCTATTATACCAAAAATAAACCAACAAAACAAATTTACACCGTTGTATTCAATACATATAACTATTTCATTCTCATTCCGAACAACAACAAAATACTCTCCCAATACATTTTGTTATCCTAACAAATACTCGCCATTGCAAAGTGCTTACATTTTGTGACTTGGTGTCTCTTTGTTTAATCCAATCTTGATGTTCTCTTCTTTTTCTTTCTTTTTTTTTACTTTCCTCTTTAAAGAAAAAGAAAAAATATTGACATCACATGCACTTTCTAGAAAAAAATGCAACAACAAAAGCCAAAAGGGACGCTGCTCACCTAACTCCCAACACTCCATGCCTACCCAACTTGAACCACACAGAGGCCAACACATGAGATATCAACCCCTAAACCATGTTGACATCACAAAGAATAATTAACAGGTACTGCAATGTTACTGCAATAGAACAGCAAGAAATAATTCGATATTCATTATTGACATTTCTCAAGCCGCAATCAACTAAGGTAAACATGAATGTATTTTACATATGGGAATTGCCAATCAACTCGACACAACCCTTTCGTTTCCCATCAACCTTTTTTATGCCGAAATCGAATCAGGACCAAGAAAGCTACAATAATACACATAATCAAATGGTGTTGCACAAAGTCTACAAGTAAAACTTGAGGGGCTGGGGGAAACAACTCATACGCGCAGAGGTATATTTTCAAACACCAGAAGCTTGTGTTTTGCTGCTTAAATAAGATTTGCTTTTCGCCAAATGATTTACTCCTCTCCAAAACTTGAACAGAATCACAATAAATATAGTTGACAACCATTCAGACTATACTAGGGGGATCCCCCGTCCAGTTGCAGATGGCACGTGGCCAGCGTGTTCTAACGCAGTCCACTAAAGGCGCATGCTGAGAAGGCTCAGGTTTAGATACTTCAGTGTCTTTACCAGTTGATTCATCCGCACAAGGACCAGAGGGCACAGTCGCCAAGTACTCCTCAGGAGTCCACCTTGGGGGAACAGAAACCCTCAATTTTGTAAGCCTAGGTCTTTGTACAGGGGTCTCTCCCCCAGATATTGCCTGGCCACCATTCAAATCTGACTTTGCAATTCCATTAAAATGGTAAAGATCAAAAACCTTCCTGCCCATCGAACTACTTGAATCCTTTAGACCTCCCAGGGTTTTGTCCAAATCCAAAATAACTTGCCAAAATTCACTCCAGACAATAAAGCCTGTACTGCAAAGCTGCTCAACTTTCTCAGGTGGGAGTCTAATCTCTGCATCTCTGAGGACCTGATGGAAACCTTCAACACTAATAAAACCACCACCTCCACTCTGATCTTGGACATCAAAAGCTTTCCGGATTTGCGATTCCCTTTCTTCCAGTTCATTCTCCTCTTGAACACTAGTATCAAGAGCAAACAAGACTGTATAATGGGATTCACTCCCAACAACCCATATCGGCCATTTCGGGCATTTCAAATGCTGCCCCACCTTACAAAAATTGAGAGATTCTAGCAGAGTGAGAAATCCTACTTCCACATTTGTTGATATGCCTTTCAAAAACAGACCACCGCCTAGATCCATCCTCCCGTCAAATACATTAGGCACAGCCTGTCCGCAGAGTAATAGATTTACAATTTCCTGTTTTGCACCATTTAACAGCGATTATAGAAGATCGACATAAAAATAAAAAGATCCACCACTCATGAAAGCACAGAAAGAAGGAAAGAAAAGGCAATAAAAGGAAAAGGAAAAGAAAAGGATAGTTGTTTCATTCATCCGTGGGTAGACGTTTATATACCTGTGAGGCATGGCCAAATGGTGCAGTAACTAGGGGCAGGCTTGGATCATCCCTGTCGGCTTGAATGAAGTCCTATTTGAAAGGAAAAACTATAGCTTAATTAAAAAACTTGTTCCAAAGAGGAGAATAAATTAAGTAGTTAATGCTCAAACTTAAGATCTAGCAGACTTATAATTGCGATGGAAAGATAGAAGGAAACGAATGACAAGCATAGTGGCTGACAAATATTCAACCACCATCTACAAAAAGCTTAAAATATTATCGACAGTACACAAGGACAATAGGCGTGCAAACTTTGATTTATAAAAAATGTGGCTACGAAATTCTCCTTCCCCGACCTTCCCAAATATAAGTCAGCTCTACCCATGTATGCATGAGAACCAAAAAGCATCATCTAGTTTTCGTCTTCCAAAATAAACTTTACCAGCCCTTTGTTGTTTTTATAACGTAGGATCTTCCTACGACTAGACTGCATTTTCAACCTCCATCTTTTCACCAGCATGCCACATTGGGTTTTATCTCAACAGCATTAGATGCTACCTATCACATAATGTTTCCCTCTAGCAATGCTATCTAACATTCAAAGACATTTATTAGATGACCACATCTCTCATCTATTTTCCATCCCTTCCAGTGATTGCCATTGTTTATATTAAAAATGTTACAAAATATTATACCGAGTCATTCCTTCAAGGGCCATCAATGGAGGTAATGCAAAAATGAGATTCATAGTTAACATATAGCCAGATTAAAGGGAACAACTCAAGGCATAACTTGAGCCTTTGGTAACCTAAAGATCACCTGAGGCATTATGCAACAAAATAGGAACTCAGTAATTTTCAAAAATAACAGAGAAATTGAATAGCCTGTTGGCTCTCTCTTCAGCTGCACCTTCATGTTGCTTCATTAAAATATATCTCATTCAAACAACAACAAAAGAACTCATATTTGATGCTTCTGCTTCATGTTAAACAGGGAGAAAAACCTCCCCCGCATCTCAAATACAAAGATAACCTATCAATTTACGCTCATAATTCAGTAATACATCACTAGTAGATACAAATTAATGATGTTATTTAAATGGTGTTGAGTAGCAAAAACAAGCAAACCAGAGAAAAGGCCCTTGAAGATCAGAGCCATCAGAATTACAGATATGAGTTCAGATTGAACTCAAGAGGAGTTTCAAAATTCAAGCCACAGAGTTGAGTTATTTTCAAGTGTGTGTCTATTTCAAACGATTATCCCTAGGTAATGAGGGATATGTAACAAAAAAAAATTATCATTTTGTTCCAGTGTCTGTTGGTATTCAAGAAAATCGTTGACCATTAAGAAAGAGCATTACATAGAAAATTTTTCTATACAAAATTGTCCCATTCCAATATTTTAAAATACTTTCCACACATGGCGAGTGCGAAAGCCCAAAGCAGTCATCGCTCAGGTTCTGTAGTGAAAAATCCATTATCAGGGTTCAAATTTGGCTCATTAGTTAATCAAGCATGCCATATGAAATGAAACCCAGAATGCTCATAACAGGTTTAGATATTTTGAGCCCAGTACACAATACACATTAGATATTTAGACGAGGATGCTGCATAAGTGCATAGACAAAAGGGAAATGATTAAAAAATTTAAAGGGAGAGCTTTCAAGAAAACAAGCATACCAGTCCTCGGGAAAGTAATGCAGAAATAAGAAATAACATTGCCCCCATACGGCTTTGGAAAACAGGAATCATGTCTTCGAGCCTCTGAAATGCACTTGCTTGCGAAGCATATTCATCAACCCTCAAGAACTTCTGTAAATCAGAAGCTGATTCAATTGCAAGACCTTCAAGCGCTTTTGCAATTATCTGAAAAATGTAAAATGTTACTTATCTAATGCAGGAGGACCATTAATATAGTATTTTATAAGTTAGTCTATTATCGGGTCTATTTTAACTAAGTTTCTTTTAGTTTTCATATTAAGGGTATTGTCGGAATTTCTAGGTGTGCTGGAATTTCGAATTTAGTATTAATTATTTGTTTTATGAGTCTTTTATTAGGTTATTTTCCTAAGTCAAGTCATAGTTATAATTGGAGTCATATTAGTTTACTTTTAGGAATCCTAGTTTTATTTGAAGGAAGTTTCTTATGTAATTAGGATTACTAGGAGACTATATATAAGGATGCAAGTCAAGAATAAATAATAATAAGAGTTTTTATACAAATTTGCTATAGGAGAGATTCCTTTAGACACGTTCGGTGAGAGACTAAGAAGGTGAGTTTATCCAACCCTACCTGAGACATTCACGATTTCAACTTAGAAGTTTAAGTTTCTACTCTTCTTGTTTGCTGAAAGTATGTTCCAGTTTCAAGAAATCAAGGAATTGGGAATTTCTGTCCTAGGATTCTTAATTTTTTTGAGTTTAATTTGGGGGTTAGGGTTTTGGTTGCTCAATCCCAAACAATTCTACATCGGTAGTCCAAAAACTACATCAGTTGGTATCAGAGCATGGTTCTGAGCAACCTACAATTTTTCTAACCGTTTATGCCAACAAGGAGTGGTATCAACTACGATCGTGAACTCGAGAAGATGACTAACCCTACTTTAGAGGGGAAGAAACAATCCTCTGAAGTTACACTAAAAAACTCATAAAACAAATAATTAATACTAAATTCGAAATTCCAGCACACTTGGAAATTCCGACAATACCTTTAATATGAAAACTAAAAGAAACTTAGTTAAAATAGACCCGATAATAGACTAACTTATAAAAGACTAATGGTCCTCCTGCATCATTATCAGTAAATGAGATTACACAACTGAACTCATACAACAGCGGTATGCATTATCACAACATTCCCAATTCACGACTCGCAACTTAATGTTGCAGAGGCACATTAACATCAGTGTCAATTCAACTTACCTCATCCTTTGAAATGTCTTCTGGGGCGAAAGAACTCAGAGTTGCAATCACCGCTCTTTTGTAACCTCCACAGAGGAATAATATCTCACCCATACTTCTAACTAGAGCTCTGCGAACAGACAAACGGAAAAAAAAAAGGCTTCAGCAAGCATGGCCTTTTGACACAGAAAGTAAGCCCTAACTATGTTGCCAAGAAAATGCTGAAAATTCCAAGAAAAAAATGTTATATCCTAACGTACTTTAAACTAAAATTCAAAAACACAAAGTAGCAGATATTACTGCAACTCCACATGATGTGTTATGAAATTCAATCGAGCAGAAACATTTTATAACTGTGATACTTTATCCATACAAGAAAGCCCCTTAAAGCTAGGAGAAACCATAAACTATAACTTTTTTTCTCAAAAAATTACAAAATGAAGATAGGGAGGAAAAAAAGTCTCATGTTAAATTGAGCAACATAAAAGAAAAGGGACAGCCAACCATGGTCAGTGTAGAGATGACAAGGGAATCATGATTCAATAAGTTAACAACAACACAGATAAAAAAATTATGCTTCGCTGCTTGGACCAACTTTGCATAAAATGCACAACAAGGAACAAACAATATGCAACAAAATGCGTCATGCTGAAGATACCATTGGTCTCAAGCATTCCATCCCCCACCCGCCCTCTTTTTTTCCCCTTGGTCAGGCCTTGTACTTTTTCAAGGTTTCAAGTCTCGAGAGGATTTCATATCTCTTTTAGCTATAGAAATCTTTGTCTATCTATCAACAAATACATCACTAGAAAATAAAAATAAAAATAAAAAGAGGGTAGGTAAACAACACCCATGCATAAGGCTCCCAACATGGACGTGGGTGGGGGACGGGGACAGACAATATGCACGCAGATCTTACTTCCATATAATATGTGGCGAGACCGTTTCCAATAATTGATCCACTGAGGTTGTGACCACTAGGTTGCACCTCTGCAACTCTATCATTGAGCCACATGTTCGCCTACAACAAATACATTACTAGAAAGTCCCAAAAAACGAGGCTTTAATCAACATAGACACACCAAAGCAACGCTCGAGAACAAGTAAAATGTAGTAATACATCTAGAAACTAAACGAAGAATATGAAACACGAATAATTTCTTATGAAATAGCAACACTTCGATTAGTACATAAAATCCATTGTGCAGAAATTCATCACCTTGCTTTTGCTTCTTCAGTAAGAGAAGCAAAATTAGTTGATGCAACGCACAGACCTTTGGACAAGCTCCTTGCACCGAGATTTTGTGATGTGTTGGATGTAACTTTACCTAAGTCATCTGGAGAGAAAAGTAGGTATTTGAGAACAAATGCCTGCACAACCAAATAGAAAATCTTTTAAGCGCATGATTATGTAGGCTAACATAGATCTACAAGTATATATGTCTCCAGAAAACTAAATCCAAAGAAACCCAATAAGACATAAATAATTTGAAGTAAACCACAAAGAAGCATCTTTCAAACTGAGTTTCTAATATGAATGACTGAACCATAATCAATAAAAATTCAATAATGACATCATACATTGTCAACTATCACCTAGCAATCTTAAGACCTCCCGGACACATCACATAAACTAAAAGAATGATGAGAACAAAAGTTGGACCACTATGAACCACAAACACTGTCATTGACTTCGTAATTAAAATGTCAGATTTCAAAAAGAAACCTAAGCAAGAGGAAATAAAGGCCTCAAAACTTCCAAAGAATTATCTTCAAAGAAGATGAAAAATAAACGAAGAAAACCTCTCCCAAGAGTTGACTGTTAAGCATGACAAAGGATAAGGGAAGGATTTGGACTTGTTGCCACACAATGTCAACAGTGGCAGATCCAGCATCCGAACTCATTGGGGGCATAATTAAGTAGCAGAGCGAAATTTTTTTTGGGGTTACTATATAGCATGAAGATAATCACTAGTAATAGTTTCAAGCAATAAATGTTACATCTTTATTCATCACAATAGTCAATTTCGAAAACCGATATACCAAAGAAAAATAGAGATGCTTCTTTGTTTGCACTGGCAATCCATAAAGATCACCAAGTCCAAGAGAGGGAAGAGAGTCCAAATACGCTGAGGATTGTAGACCAAAAGAGGAATCCAGAACGAAGCCAAGCAACTTCAGATCTTTGAGCACATATGGATTATAGGAATCAAAACCCTAGATAAAGAGAGTGAAAGACACGGAGGCCAGAAGGTAGAGTTGAGTGAGAGGGAGAGCCGGAAAGGAAGAGTCAAAAGACACACACGGGCTTGGGAAGTTGGGGTTATCAATGTGTGTAAGGCTTGGGCTTGTCTTTTTTATTTTCATTGGAGGCCTTATATATTTTTTAGGGACTTTTAGAGGTCGGTGCACTAGATTATACTTAATTGTAAAAAAGTGCAATCACTAAAACATCATTTTAAAAAAGTACGTTGGGGATCATCTTTTACCAAAATAACCTCAAATTTGATTTTCTATCTCCACGAATTGTGATACAATAGTGATACTTTTAAATAGAAGATCCAATTTAGTGTTCAATTTATATCTTTTGCTCATAAAATGATGATATAAATGTTAGAATGTAAATTCGATTGCATTACATGTCTTTCTTATTCAATTATGTCATTTTAATGGATTTTTGGTGTTGGTGATATTATAATGATACATCTCTGCAGCTGTAAATGTTTTTCCAAAACAAGCAAGAGATGTACAAACCAAGAAAAGAAAACCAAGAAAGGAAAAGTAATTAGGAAGAAGAACTATGTATACTGGTTCAATTGTATCATTTTAATGAATTTTTGGTGTTCGTGATACTATAGTGATACATCTCTGCACTTGTAAATGTTTTTCCAAAACGAACAAGAGAAATAACCAAGAAAAGAAAATCAAAAAAGGAAAAGTAATTAGGAAGATAAAGTATGCATACTGATTTAATTGTATCATTTTAGTGGTTTTTTGGTGTTGGTGATACTATATTGATACTATAGTGATACATCTCTGCAAAAAACGAATCAGAATCCAGATCTGCAAAAAAACGAAGCGCAGCCCAGATTGAACAACGAAGCATAGTCCAGATCTGTCAAAAACGAAGCAGAGCAACTCGACACAGTCCAGATTGAGCAACGACGAAGAAGGCGATGAAGAGAGGAGAAACTTGGCGAAAAACGGAGAAGAAGGCAACGAAGAACAAATTCAGATCGAGAACCAGAAGAAAAAGAAGAAGAAGAAGAAGAATGAGAGAAAAAAGGAGATAACTTTTAGTAGAGAAGAAGAAGAGAAAGAGAGGATACACTAGAGTTGGATAGTTGGAGGGAGAAGAAGAAGAAGAAGGGTATTGTAGGTATAAACTAAAAAATATCTTAAGTCAAATGACCACATTACCCTTAAATTGCACTTTTTTACAATTTTAGAAATGTCCATGACCTTTGTACAATTAAGTTGTCCAAAGTGTTCTTACTCCCAATTGTCCGTATTTTTTATTGGGAACTTGGTGTATTTTTAATGGGGGGATGATATTTTTTACCCTATACTGCTAATGGGTTTTACGTAATTTCACTGGGGGCCATGCCCCCAGTGAAAACAAATGCATTCACCACTGAATGAAAACATGACAAATTATCAAGCCACCAAACTTTTGTCAGATCAGAAACGACCTTAGATATTTTGTCATTTATTCTCAACAACATTTGTTGATGGGCATGACTACATACCAACGCCATGGTCCTGTTACGGTCCCCTTTTACTTAATTTCTAGACATCGTTACTGAAATTTTAGTGACAAGCAAATGAATTTTGTGAACGATTAAATGTTCGACTTACCAATTTCATATATGCACTTAATCGGGAATATAATTTATTTACTGAAAAATGTGATCAATGGGACCAATCCAGTTTGACAAGAAAGTGACTGAAGTGAAGCTCTTCACGGATACAACAGTGGCCAGAAATTCACAAAATCATATGATCACAAAGCAGAGGTACAATGTAATTTTAAGCCATCCCAGCACATCCAGATACGAAATGAGCTAAACAATAATGAAAATGACAAGATAAACCATAATGCAAAGCCTAGTCCATTCCCCAACATTTCCACACAGCTAAGACAACACAACGACAGATGTTGCACCCAATACAAGCCCTGACATTAGTTTATAATCGTAGAATTTGTGAACAAAAGTTACAACAAATGCCTCCGTAAATTTAAACCATATAATGTTCAAAACAAATAAAAAAAATCTTCAACAAATCAATCAAATCCATGCGTCAATTGTCAATTAAAACTTCCACAAAGACCTCTATGTAACACCCAAGCCCATTCAAGCATTCTCTCCCAAGCATCAGATGGTCTTTGCTATTCATCTTTTTAACTTGCTATTTATCTTCTTAACTAAGTCCAAGAACACAATGTTATTCAGTGCTTGCAGATGCAAGTGGACTTTGGTTCAACGAGGGAGGTGCTGTGGCAGCAGTTCAGATGTTAACACTTCAAATATGAAGGGGGGACAGCAGTTTTAGTGGATAACTAATTCTTATTACTATACTAGTTTTGGATCTTCAGCATGTGAATGCACAAGTTTGGGCTGCGATAAATGGAAATATTAGCAGTAATTGCTGAGACGCTGACCATGTAGCTGTGGGGTTATAACATGCTGCAGTTCTTGAATCCCCACAGTGAAATCACCATGCATATTAGAATATAATCTCCCAAAACCAGCTGGAGTTGGGATTTCGAAGAATTGGAGGTAGGGGTATGATGTGGAAGAAATTACATAGTATATGACGAACAGGAGAATTTAGTTAAAGCTTGAAGGTTGTTATTTGTTAAAGCACTACGCTAAGCTTAAATACTTAGTTAAAGCTTCGGCACGCAACAAAAACTCAAATACAATGCGTTTAGAATAAAAAATTACTTGGATAGTCGCCAAGACGCCACAGGGGCCACCTTCATGCTGCACCAGGCCCATAGCTGTCTCCAGATTAGGGCTAAACCTATAGGAATGTCCGAAATGACATTAGCAAGCATGTAGGGGGAAAAAATGAAAACATGTCATACAATTTTCCAGGAAAATATGACATTTAGGAACCCATACAAACCAAATCTCAATTTGAAAGGGACAAAACCTCAAAACAGAGTAAAAAAAATAAACAAAGAAAAGCAAGTCTAGTAAAGTGCTTCCCAAAAGGAAACTATTGTCCAAAGTTTCAAAAATATAGTCATGTAAGGAACAGGATAAGACAAAAAAGCAGCATTTCTTGGTACAGTGCATATTCAACAAAAGCATGCTAAGAGGAGCCAATTGTAAAACACAATAAAAAAATACAAGAATAAACAAAACAGCTACAATATGTTTAAATTAAAGTTCATGAAGCAATCCTCAACCGCATATAAAAATGGAAAAGATTGGGAAGTGCATGCAGAAGCTATAAATAACAAGCTGAATTATTCAGAGAATTGGGATAGCATAATTCGCCAATAGCATAATAAGTTAACCCCAAATTAAAATAACAAAGCAAAAAGGTACAAGAAATTTAACAAGCATGACAACCACAATATCCTTGTAACACGGCAACAAATACTGTTTCTATGAATTATTTAGGTCTTTCTTTCTAGCTAAGAGAATTTATATCTTTTCTTAAATCTTACTCTGAAATATCTTCACTAACAAAAGTAAAAACCCACTTCAAATGATTTCCAAATTACTTTCACTCACATATAACAAATGGAACATTTTCCTTTAGAACCAACACATCACGCTAATATTGCTCTTTACATTGCTGAAAGCCTGAAACCATTCATTGAATCCTTGTGACATAACAGTCATGAAGAAAGGGGGGAAAAGTTTCAAACTTTGTTGCAGTGAAGAGAGACCCAAGATTACTTTAGCAAGAAAGAAAGAGGAGAGTAGCGTAGCGTAGAGTAGAGTAGAAGGAAATAGACAAGAAAAGAGAATAATCTTAAGCACGCACTCTCTATGATAAACTAAACTCTCAACATGCTATTACCAAAAAAGTTTATAAAAGAAGAGAAAAAAGTTGTCTTTTAAAAACTATTGGAATATTCCAAATATTAATGAAAGACAATAACTTTCTAAGAAGTTTCTTGTAAGGATGAAGGAAATACTCTGATTGCACAAGGATTTTTCTAATTGCACAAGCTGTAGATCTGCAGGGTTCAAGTCTCACCTTTGGCATCTTTAATAAAATCAATACTCGTACATAAAAAAAAAATGATGAAGGAAATACTATTAAGTAAAGATTCTGCGAAGGTGGCACTGGTTCACAAAAGAGAATGGCACTGGTTCACAAAAGAGAAGATGATACTAACATAAAAAAAAATGCTCTGATTTAGAAAAGTTTTCCCTAAAATACCAAAGGAAGAGAGAAGGGGAAGAAAGATACACACTAAACTAACATCTTAAGAATCTCCTCTTACAATCCCTCAACAAGCCATAAAGAATACCATTACAAATAAACTAAACCAACGACTTTATACCCATCAAATTCCCTTGAATTTCTTCTTACTAAAAGGTCTCCAACCCCTAATGAAGACCGTCAGTTAAAGGTGCAAAAGCTCGAGATTCACTAAATGGACTATTATAGAGGCAGAAAAATTTCTCCCTTTGCAAGACTTCTCTCCTCCCAAAGCGTACAATTAATTCCAATCTTCTTCATGTGATTAAGCCTAAATGATCAGTTGTTGTTTGGAAAATCATGTATTTTAACTCAATTGTTCTTCTGGCAATTACCTTCTTTATTTCTCAATTTGTAAATTATAACCTCCACTATGCATACAGTTACACCAGATATGACATAGAAACTAATACTTGATTATACACACACCTAGAAGAAGAAAATGCAGATTTGTGAACAACTTCACAGTGTTAATCATTATATGGACACAAGTTTATAGCCATCTACAGCTTCTAATCAATGTTTATGCAGCATTATTAATTGCAAAATCAATTAAGAAATATACAAATTATACTGAATTGACATGACCAGAATTCTTTGGAAGTCCTATGCCGCAAAAGCTTGGTAGATAATTGTCTTGAGTGCCAAATAAGCGCAGCTCCAATGAAAACACCTTATTATTATCCCTCCAAGTAATGATCACAAGTAGAGCATAAATTTGAGTTACATTATCATTTCCAAATCACATCAACAAAATCCGATACAGCATTGCGAAGCAAAAAGACTTCAAATCCTATCAATTCAGCGTCAAGCATACCTTATTCCTTGATTACTCCACTGAGCCAGAATATCCTTCGACACTCCAGTACCAAAAACCATGGAAAACAACTGGTTTGCTTCTTCAGGCGATAACTCCTTCCCTGAAGTGGCACCTTTCCTGCCCAAATCATTCTCACTCTTCGCAGAATGGGCTCTTGTATTCGAGATGGCTTTTGAAGGCGAGCCCGAGGGCGAGGTAATTCTTGCGGCCAGCATCCTCTTCTCCGCAGCCGCAGCCATGAGCTCGCGCTGTAACCTCCGGTTTTTGGCCTCTGGTGATTCCTCCGGACAATCCACCAGGGCTCCAGTGACGGCGTCTCTGGGCTTGCTCCGCTTGGGCTCTGGTGACTCGTGCTGCATGCTCATTCGTAACGCCATTCTCAAATCCTCCTCCTCTTGATCCGCCATTGGAAACTCACAGATCGCGAAAGCAACGAAATTTTTGGCCAATTTAGGGTTTTATTCAATTGCACAATCAATAGAATTAAACACTGATTCAATTCGAACATCAACGCCCAATCAAATTCGATTGGGATTTTGAATTCCCGATTTATTTAGTTCGATACGTTAGAAATCGATCACAAACACGGAGAATACAATTTTTGGTCACGGAAAATATTTTAAATTTTGTTACGTTCAAATGTTTAATATCACACTAAAAATAATAACATATTTTATTTTAATCATTTTTAATGATCATATTTTAAATACTGTAATAATAATGATATTAAAACATATTATCATTTTTAGAGATCATATTGAAACATTTGAACATATTTAATGACCAAAATGGAAAATTTAAAATCTTTCAATAACCAAAAATTATATTAACCCCAATAAAGAAGCATTTCGAGTAGAAGAACAAAACAAAATTGAGATTTATTTTGAAGAGAAAGAGTTTGAGGTATGTTCCGTGTTTGTCGGCTAAGGATGAAAAACGACGTCGCATCAGTCTTTTGAATTTATTATTTTTTTTCCTGATCTCTTATTTAAGATATGCGAATAAAAGTGTGAACTCGAAAAGGAAGATGAGAGTCTTTTGGGGATAATGTATTTTCTCTGTACTATCCACTAACGGCATATGTTTTCCCATAACGAAGAGTAAAGTGTGTTGTTTTACGGTGCTCAGGAGGTGGTGCTATTGGTGGAGTGGGAAGAAGGTGGTGTGTTGCATGGTGACAAGTTCGTTGTTTTTATGGTACGTGCATGACACATTTATTTTTTTCATTTCTCTTTTTTACGAACAAAAATATAATCTTGATATATCAATCACGCAAGAGAGACATTGATTTTATACAAATTCTCTCTAAATACAATGATTTGTTCTCTTAACGACTATCATTTTCATTAAGAAAAACCAGCAAATATAAAAATATGAATATTGATATTGAATTGAGTGTTTACGAAGAACAACCAAAATATCCTTAGTAGTGAGGGTTGTTTAAAACATTCTCTACCTGGTACTAAACTTCCTTAAAAGTTCCATCGACAATAATCTTGTATCACTGCCGCCACCAGCATCTCGAAGGTACTCACACATATAGAACATTAATCAAGTTCACGCAACGCTTAAACTTGATCGTCGGTACCACATTCGTCATTATATCACTTGATTGTCCTTTGTATCACTACAAGAATTTGGGCATATAGCTCCCAATTTATACCTACGGTTTTTTGTAACCACAGCTAAAAAAATTATAGCTACGATTTATAAACCACAACTGATTGTCTTACTTTTGTTAGCGGTTTTTAGTGGCCGTAGGAATAAGGTTAAATTTACCTATGATTGCATGAGCGCGGTGATAATGTTTTTCTAAACGTCATTATTTTCTTCACTTGTGATAAAAACACGCACAAAACTTACATAGATCGACATGTTTGGCTTGGGATCAAAACATGCGAATCAAGTGGGAACGAAATTGAGACGCAAGAACCTGCTAGGCCTCCAAACATGCGTACCTGCTAGGACTCCTATATAGATCGGTTGTTCTCCATCTAGTAGCTAACTGTGGCCTCCTTCGTCCGAGTAATAGACAACGGCATCCTCTATCCATTTTCATAATGTTGCCTCCTCCGACCGTCGTCACTTCACCATTAACATTTTCACCAATCACAATATGATAAGTACGTAATCGATCTTTCTGACTGGTAGCTTCTCTGCGTAAAACAAGCATGATTTTGATTTTGACATTCTAATGGAGCAATTTCTAGTTGATGATTGTTTGGGGTTTAGGTTAATCTTACGAATTCACTGAATGTGTTTTGCATCAATACATTGTGTTTATCACTATGAGGTACAATTGGTACTGTCCATGAATGAAATTGAATAAGGACACATTCTTTTTGTGTGACCAATTTGTATATAGATATAAAAATAGATTGAGATGATGTTTTAGATTTTTTTTTCACTAGCCTTTTGTTATGTTATTTTGTTTGTCTGCTTATGATTTGAATAAAATTAATTGTTGTTATCATATATTTATAGGAAAAAACTTGATTCGCACGAGGCTTATGTACCTGCTCAGTTAGATTTTAATGAACAACTAATATTGGATATGTGTTGCTATAGGTTCACATATGAAGATTGGCTCGATGAAGGGAATTAACGATTTGGGTTGATTGTTGAAATTCATGAGAGTGTAATGCTTCCTGAAATTGTTGTTTGATGATGAGTTCAATGTTTTTCCTGGTGATGTTGCAACGTTGATGAATGGATTTACCATGCTAAATTAATAATTTTAATAACTATTTATCAATATGTAATGCCTAAACTATGGAATATCATAATGTTGTTTATGTGTTTTATAAGTCTAGGCTATTTGGATTTAAGAACTATAATTTCTGAATTGGATTGTATAGCATATGTTTAGTGTTGTGAACACTAGCAGCTATTTTGTTATATATAGAGATTTGTATTTTGAAAATTCCTTGTTATTGTCCTGTGTAGTTATTAAGGTAATTACTATGTATTGTTTAGGCTTTCAAGAGCATTGATAGTTATTATATTTCATATCAGACAGGGAGACTTTTGACATTGTTTGTTTGCATAATGGGTTTATCCACAATTAATTGTTAGGTCGTTATTTGATCCAACCATATCAGAAAAAAAGCATGTCAAATCCATAAGTAATAAAAAGTCACAACTTTTAAAATCAAAGTAGGCTTACTAACGTGACCAAAAAATAGTCTTCGTCATCCCATTGGACATCCTCACCATTCCCAATGCCTGCAATCGAGGGACCCCAACATTTCTGGGAAATCATGTTGTGCATTTTTATACATAAGTTATTGAGTGTCACTCATGTTTGGTATTCTTAAATACTACTTATTGTATAATTGTATAACATTCTTCCAAAATTTAATCAGTGTTTCCCTAACAGTATACGCCCCAATCTTTATGAGTTCATCCATTGAACCATCGTATGTCAATAGGCGAAAGAGTACTGTCATTTTTTGAAGAGATAAGAAACCAAGACGTCCCGTGCAATTAGGTAGACATTGGAAATATGTGTCATTTCTTTTTAGATCACCTTCAATCCTTAGGAATAACTCCCGACGCATACGAAATCTTCGTCTAAAAAATGAGACGGATAAATGTAATTAGGTGCAAAGTAATTATGGACAAAGATCTTTATGAGATGTTTCATGGTTTCTGTTGATTTGATACAACAATGGCATTTTAATGGTATTTTTTTGTTGTTGCATATAGAGAGGAGATTTTGGTTGACCTATATGTTGGCCTCCTTTGTCTTGATTGGGTCCCATTTAATACTACAATCAACAACAAATCTCTCATTCTCTCAACCATATCTCTATTATCATTGCAGCATGTCACATATCCCTTCTCTAATGGGCCAACAACATATTACCATTGCAAATAGTTTTACGTACTCAACATCTTATGATACTTATTGGCTTTACATTGCGAACATTAGTGGTTTGTTTCTTTAATATTTTCTTATTTTGATATTTAGAATCTTATATTTAAAAGTGAGAGATTGTTGGGCAATTGACATATGTCTCCAAAGCTTTAGAGTATTTTATCAAGAGTTGTGAGTACACCGCTTGAAAATGGTCTTGCCTCAATGGTCAAAGCTGAAGCAATGTTGTTGGTCCATGTTCGAATCCCTTCAAAGGGTTTTTAACTCTATAGTTTCGAGGGTCAAGTTGGTTACTTAGGCATGATATAGGTTTAAATTATGAGAATGTCCACATATTTGGTAAGATTGAAGTTCTATATATGAGGGTCTTTTTTGTCTTTTCTTGACCAACTTACTTAATTCTTCTTCACGGATGAACATCTTTATTGGTTTGTCTTTTTTCCCTTTCATGTTTGTTAGCTCTTCCTCTTCCTCTTCTGGAGTTTTAGAACCGAGCGCATGAGAGAACAATCCACTTGTCTTGGGCGATTTTCCTATTTCGGAGTTTTCGATTTCCTACGAGGATGCCTTCAACTAGCTTACAATTGCAGCAAAATATGATAGTATTTTTTTCCTCTTGCATGTTAGCTGATCTTTGTATCTTGGCTTTTACATTCTTTGTGGTTGAATTTTATTTTTGTGAATCCAAGTTTCTTTTGTAATATTGGTCATCTAAATTTTTTGAATTTTCTTTCTATTTCAATTTATTTTATTTTATTTTGATTGCATGCAAAGATGGAAAGTGTTTCTATGTTGGTAGTTTTTCAATTCATTTTATTCATTGATATCTTTTTTTAGTGTGTTGATTAACTGAATTTGGTCAGTTCGCTTTGAATTCGATCTTATTTTTTGTTTTGTTTTGATTGCTTGCAAGGATGTAACATTTTTGTGAATGTGTAAAAAGAAGAGAGTTGCAGGTGGAAGGAGCGAAGTAAAGAAGAGTCACTAAGAAATTTTAGAAATCCAATATCACTATAATCAAATAATTCAACTTGTAGAGTATGACATGTGAAGTCAATCATACACAAAGTCATACACACCAATTCACATAGTCATATAAAATCCACAACACCACTTATCAACTTGGGATCATCACACACATCCACACAAATTCCCCTCATACAAAAATATTAATGGAAGGGATAGTACGAGTGATAAGGGACTTAGGTATCCAAAAATTCCACCGTGAGAGTAATAAAGAGAAAGAAAGTAAAGAAATTCAAAGGTAGAAGAAAGAAACCCTAAAGGAAAAAATGTAGAAGATGTGTCATTGTTGTTTTTGTTTTAATTAAACAGTTGTATAAAAAAACTTTTTTTTGGTATTTTCACATGTTCTAATCAATATAATTGTAATAAAGATCGCAAACTGTGTCGAACTTTCATGGAAACTGTTAGGTTATGATTTATCGATCATGATGTGTATTTGTGGTAGTATTTTCTTTTTATGTCAATCTATCTTTTTTTTGGCAGCTTGATTGTTTTTTGGTGGGAATGTTGTTGTTTGTGTAATACCCCGAACTTCTTTTCTTTTAGAAATTAGGTAAGACCAACACGTGTTGAGTATATATATATAATCATTAGAAATTAATACCGAGTGATTTCGGGGGTGTACGAGTGGTTTTAAAACTAGAAATTTTGACTATAGGGGTAACCGTCCGGACAGTTTTTAAAAGTAGTCCGGACAGATATAGAAGAAACTGAAATAGATGATTTTTTAACATAGGTGTCCGGACACTTCCTTAAATTTTTCACCCGAAATTTGTTTAAAACACCCATTTTCGCGATTTCTTTCAAAACACCCGACCTAAACAAACCCTAAACCTCATTTTCTCTCAAATTTCCTCCCTCCCATCAATCTAAGATCATCAACCAAGGTAAGATTACCCTCTTTCAAGTTGTTTCGAGTTGGATTCCTAACTTCTCTCTCTAGCTTACATATTCTTAAATTCCTCTCTTTGTTCTAATCTTTCAAGGTTTGAACCCAAACTCAAATCCATGGGTTCCTACATCATTTGAGGCCTAAAGGAAGCTTGAATCCCTTCCCTCTACTTGTTTCTACAACCTTGGTAAGTTTCTTAAACCTAAAAGCTAGTATTTAAAGATTGGGTGATTTGGGATTCTATGGTTTTATGGGTTTTGTAGATTTGAGGGAAATTCTTTAAATTAGATGAAATTAGTGATCTAATAGGTTGATTTAGACTTGTTTATGGTTGTATTGCTAGGTTCTATTGTTGATTGGAGTAGCAAGCTTGAGTAGGTGAAGTTCAAGAATTTGGGAAGTTTTGGGTAAGAGAAGGTAATGAGTTCTTGATTTATTGGATTAATTTGTATTAGATATGTGCAATTGAAGTTGTTTGTATATTGATTGGAGGATGGGTTTACCGAATAATAGGTTGGTTAAGACCAGGAAAAGTCAAGGTTGAGTATTGATTTACATAGCTAATTTTTGGAGTGCGAGGTAGGGAAATTTCACCTTTGTTATTCTCCTGAATATGTTATCCTATTACGAATTTTGCTCTTTCCCAATGTTCATTATAAATTGGTTCTCGCCTTAATTGCACCTAAGGGAGAACAACCCCACTTTGTGATATCCTTGTTGTATGATTTGAATTATATTGCATACCCTACTTGTTCAATCTTCCATTGAGCATGATTTACTCTTGAACATGCATCATCTAGTAGTATATATATATATATATATTTAGGTTGTATGTATACCCTATTGCATAACCATGTTGGACATGCATTGTAATTGCATGGAAGATGCTGGGTATGGACCCGTATATCTCCTAGTTGTGATTGATGTGAAATGTGGAATGTCATTGGGCCGTTCAGGATTCCCATGAGTACGAGAATGCCGGTGGGCCGGATCAGGATTCCATATGTGTTCGAAACACCATGCGATAATGCCGTTGGGCTGTTCAGGGTCCCGATATGTGTAGGGATGCCGTTGGGCTATTCAGGGTCCCGATATATGTAGGGATGTCGGTGGGCCAAGTTAAGATCTCGTATGGTGTGGTTATCTACTTGTGTTTTGTTTACATGATGTTAGCTATCATATTGTTGCATTTGTGCCTTTCTTTAATATTTCAACCTTATGTTATTCACGTACTGTTTATTATTCCCTACTGGGCCTTTCGCTCAGCCTTTTCTTTCTCCTATTCCCTCCTCGCAGGTGAGTCTAGTTCCGGTACCAGGGTCGCGGATCAGGAGGGGCGCGTGACATGGATGGACCCCTGGAGAGGGATAGGACTAGATAGTTCTAAACTTGATATATGTTATTACTATTTTGTCGTATCTATGTTTCTTAGTTGAGATATTGTGTGATATCCCTATTCGATGATGGGATAGACGGTAGGGAGGGTACTCCGTGTGATCGGGACTCCCGAATCGGGTTTGTGGACTTCGTGTCCTGACGATTTCTTATGTTTGCTGGATTGCTATTTGTGGTGGATGTTGATTATATATGTTGTTTTGTGGAGAAATTGTGTGTGACTGTTAGGTGGCCTGAGGCCCTGCTTAGATGTGAGAATTGATTGATGCTATAATTATTAGATGGCCGGAGGCCCTGCCTAGGTTGTGAATATATTTGTGAAATTGCTGCGTGTTACTCCAGGTTGGCATCCTCCTTATTATGGGGAGGTGCTGTCGAAATTTTTGGTGACCTAATGATTGAATTAATTAGGAGATTGATTAAGAGGATACCAAAAGTAACGTATTCCGGGTCGGGGCGTTACATTTTGTATCGCAGGTTAATTGGTTTTGTTATAGGTTTCACACCCTCAAGAACCACTGATGAATATGACATTAAACAACTCCTCTTCCTCCTTAGGTGTTTGGATGAGTGTTATGGGATGCAATTATATTTCCGAACGATTATAGATTTTACTATGCTTCTGAAACACTGATATTTGAAATTTATGCATATATTTTTTGCATTCATGTTTCAAACGATTCATCCTAACATTCTTAAATGTATTTTAAGGTTTTGGTTATCTTAGACCTTTCGGATATTTCTTACATATTTTATTGGAGAAAGTTTTCAGGGAAATGACCCTAAAATAAGGGTGTTGCTATTTATACCCACTCTATACCTATACCTATTTAGAAAAAGTTAAAAAAGACCCAGTCAAAATCAATGTCATACATCACAACCGTCTATGATGGCTCATGATGATGATCACTATTATCAATATGCATACCCCGTGAATCCATCATGATAATGATGCGTGCGTGCGTGTCGCGTGACATACACTAACACAATGACAACAACATAACTGCGTCGTTAATATTTTTTTTTAAAAAGAGCGATGTATGTATATATATTCTTTGTATCAAATTCATCATTCCAAAATTAGAAGTCACACCTTTTAATCTGGTTTGGATATTGTTTTCATAATCTTATAATAACGACAAAAACAACTTTACAATAACAATGAAAACAAATGTGTACATATCATTAGAGTATTTAAAATATATTTTTATTTTCTAGAGTATTAATTTGTTGGAGAGAATTGGAGAAAAATTTTTACACGTTAAATGATCAATACATAGTTACACATCAAACTCCATTTCAGTACATAGTTAAACATGAAATGTAGGTTCAATACATAATTAACTAGACACAACACGTGGTAATAGCCTCTATAGTCATATCCTAGCATAGGAACATTTATCATGGGAACATTCAGCATGAGGACATATAGGACAGTGAGATTTGACAGTTGGCGGTGTGTCATCGTCATCATCATCGCCCAAGCGGGTGATATTTTCGATCACATACATGTGAACTACTCCACGTGCTGCACCATGAATCGCCATATCATAGTAGTCAATCTCTTCCTTTAGCCCAACAAGACCATGACACAACGACAAACCATGCTATTGGTAGAACATTGAACCACCATCTCTGACCACAAAAAGATTAAAATAACAATTGAGAAGATAGAGAACATAAATTCTATCCCACCATTCTACTCGCATATTGTGGAAAGTACTCTCACCTAGAGCTGTGCACGGTCCGGTTAACCGGACAGTGGAGGCCAAACCGTCACCAATCCAGAAATTACGGATTTGTATTTTCTGAAACCAAAACCAATCCAAAACCATCAAAACCCGTTACTACGGTTAACCGACTAACCGGTTCGGTTTCTGTCCGGTTATGGTTTTTCATAAAATATCTATTTTGTAAGCAAATCTTAAAGGATTGATAAAAATGTTTCAAAAAAAATCTCAAGAAATGATATATATTATATTAATATTTCATAGTTAATCACTTAATGTCTTAATCTAATGGTACATAACATTAGTAATTATATATTATATCTCAATGATCCATATTTAAAGACATTATAGTATTAAATATTATATATTATATATACCGGTCCGGTCCGGTTAACCGGTGGTTACAAAAATTCCAAACCATATCCGGACCGACTTAACTCGGTTGGTTTCGATTTTTGAAACCGTTTGACCAAACTCGGTCAACTAACCGATCCAAACCGGACCGACCGATCCGGTTACCGGTTTTGGTCCGGTTTTCGGTTTCATTTGCACAGCCCTACTCTCACCCTCACATGGGCCTTCAAAATGCCAGTTATTATTTCTCAAGTAACCCGAGTAGTGAACGACAATTGAAAAGGTTTGGTCCATATTTATAGAGGGCAGAAAGAAAATAGGAAAGGTGGGAGAAGGTGGGAGCTCTTGATGAGAAGGTGAGTATGTGAATATATATCCCATTTTTTACCTTTAAAAACAATTGAATTGATATCATAATCGAATATAAATATGATTACTTCTTATTCTTCTTTCTCTTTTTCTCCAATTTCTTCATTTTGAGATCCATTCCGGCATTTACTCTATTTTATTTTATTTTATTTTCTTTCCTTTTCTCTTCTTTTCTCGGTATATTTGACAACCAAAGGATAATATTCATTTAGTGGAAACAAATATTTGAAAAATATAGTAAGATATTCATTTAAATAATATTTTACAAATAAAGAAAAATACGTGTTTAGGTGTAAAATAAATAATATTCCTCTGCATAATTAAGTGGCCCCATTAACTCCAATCAATGACTATCATGACTACTTAGGTGTTCCAGATTGTTCGATTTGATTACAACAAATATAGGTGATGTTCATTTCTGCATTTTTAGGTGTATGTCTGTTGAACCTTGACCATAGCCTTTGTATGAACCATCTTAGTTGGGCTGAACTCTTTACTGTATCCAAAATCTGAAAATAAACACTGACTTGTTACATTAATTTTTAGAAATATAACCCGGCGCTTCTTTTGTGTTGGGATTAATTGCACGAAAGAATCAAAGGCTAGTAAAGGAAAAGCCATCTAAATAATAGTCTTTTAATATGGATCATATAGGCCAGTCACATTATGATGAGGTGTAGTCGTGTAGATGCATTGAAATCAAAATTGGATGGGATAACTCGGTCAGTTTGTGCCCTGGCAAAAGTTTATGCTAAAACAGATAAGGAGCAGGGGAGATTCCAAGACAATACTGACAGAGAGACAATAGAGAATAAGGTGAGTTTATATAGTAAATAGGGTGGGTGTTTTTAGAAATTCCCTAAAATAATAGTCAGACTATATTGTAAATTTATATGTTAGTTTTACTATTTTGAGTTAATCTTTTGGATTTTTTTTCTTTCTATTGACTACAATTCTGATCATTATTTTGTTTTTGTTTTTCCTTGTTAATTAATAAAACTAGTTGTGAACCCGCGCTTCGCGCGGCATGAAAACTGTGACATTTGATCATTTGTGAATAATTTTCATATGAATGAGAGTTTCACGATGCGGATCCAATTCAATATGAAGGTACGAAACGAATTATTGTCAACCGAATACTATAATGACAGGATATATAAAATTGATAAGACTATAATTTTTGTAGATGTAAAATACAGGAAATTGATGATTAATGTCAGTGGGATGGTTAACTCAACCTGTGAAGGAAATAAATAACAAATTACAATGGCATTCAACAATCAACTTTTTATTTAGTATCAATATCATTCAAAAATGAAAGCCTTGCCTACACCTTACGGACCAAAGAACCCAAACTATTTAAAAGTATAGTCTAACATCTTTTGTCTTTTTAAGCAAAAGGTAAAGCCCAACCTCTAGCAATGTATTTTATGAGAGATGAAATGATCTTTGATTTGCAAGTAATGGAGGGAAATATTTCAAAGACTATCAAAGTCAAGCAATAACTGTCATCCGTTTTTTTGCAACCCCCACAGGTAATTCTCTATTGATGGCAGCTGCTCCAACCGCCTCTGTCTCCTCTTTTTGCCATCATCCGACATCTTTCTTACTATAGTTGTCTGCGTTTGTGCCTATGGAGCTTCAGTCCAATCTCATCTCCTTAAAGATAGAAGATGTGAAATCAAGCAAAGGAATTCAAGCATAATATAACGTAACTTTCAATTCATATAAACTTAGGTACAACAACAATCTGTAATTTTCAATTATGTGTGCAAATGATTATGGCTGCCATATGTCCTGTGTATCTGAAACTGATGTGAACCCAAAATTCCTCCAATCAAAAATCAGACCCTCTAAATACATGACCTTTGAATTTCAACTGATTTAAAAGCATCCAACAAACTAAACCACAAAAAATATCAAGGATCATGAACAACATTTTTCTAACTATGCTTTTACTCAATTAAGTTTCATACTTGCAGATTTTCAAAGTTTATGTACCATTTCCTTCGTTTATTTTGCCAACCAGGACGATAAATGATACACAATAGCCATTAATATTTGTATGCCTTAAAGTTTTTAACGGAAGGTCTATCGGATATTTTTTTTAATCTAATCTAATGACATAAGTAAAAATAATGATACAATATAACCCATTGGAACATCCAAACTGATAATCATAAGAAAATATGTTAAAGTTCAATATATTAATATGGATGAAAGAACATAGTATTTCTATGCGAAAGCCATATTGTGGGATAAGTACCAGATGCAATTCCAACTATACATCATGTAATTTGTAAAAAAGGCAAGATGTGAGAGATGGAGGTGTTGGTTTGGATACTAACGTCAACCTTTAGCAAGGTAAAAGTATGTTGTAGCTAATAGAAATGAGGCAGCAAGATATAATTTGGTTGTCCACACACTTTTTGGGCTTTGAAAAGGATATCCAGAAAGACAGAGAACACAGAGTAAGAAAGTGATAATTTTTCATGAAATTTGTAAAGGTTATAAAGATTCAAGCTTTATAATAACCAACTAATAAAATTGACAATCAAAATATAAGTCCTAACATTAGAGATATTAAATTTAAGGAAAGGGGATTTTGGGAGAGTAAAAATTTATTGGGATATAATATGTATAGCACATCTCATAAAGGTGACAGGTAGCATCCATGTAGATATTAATCTGAGTCGATGTTTTGCTTCTTTCTCTTGTATTTATTTGTGTTACTCGTTATGCGACTATCACTTGACTCCTCTTCAACGTTGTGCATTGTTTGCCCACCCACATTTTCTCCAATGGGATTGTAGTTATTAGTGTCCACTGTAGACTGAGCAATAACACCTCTTGATAAACCAAAGTCCTGCAATTGTGGTGTTGGTATTTTTTTATAAAAAAATTATATCAGTATAACAAAGATAGCAATAGTTGCTAAAATGAATGTATCTTATGAATGGATAAAGTGCCTTAACATTATCTAAACGTTAATATATAAAAGAAATATATTTTAAAGAGGCAAATTCAAGGGTGCAATCTAAATGTTAATAGATAAAAGAAATATCTTTTTGTCAGTACCTGATCAACATCCGTTGATGACACTTCCACGTTAGAGTCTTCTAGTTTAATTCCATCAGGTGTACGCCTTTTTCCCATCTCATGTTTCTCCATGTTAAATACCCTGGTGATTGTGTAATCTTGATTGCCATAAATCAAGTTATAATCTATCAACTTCAACTGGAATACAAATTTTCTGCTTGCAAGACCATGTAATTACGGAGGAACATCGCTTGCAAATGTACCATAATGGCCGATAAGCTGGGTTGATGAAATGCCAATAATTTGTTTAACCTCTTTATCGAACATTGTGAGTGTTGTCTCTCCAGTGCATCGACCACCAGTAATTCTATCTTGAAGCTATGAGGAATAAGTTTTTCTTTGTCATTATTCTAGGTATTCTGTGTAACAAATATTAGACAAACATTGACAATTTAGTTTTTACCTGATGTTTGGGAAGACAGCTTCCCGTTTGCAGCTAGAGCACTTAAAGATTTTACCTTCTGGCTTCAAAGTTTTCCTGCAATTTTCACAGGAATAACAACACCATCAGAACTTAGTTTGGACCTCTATTATCTTTGCTTCGAAGGTTACAAAAATTGAGTTTTTGCTTTCTTTTGTAGCTTCCAACTCATACAATTGGTTGATTGTTGGTGATCCTTCTCCCCCGGCATCCCGAGTTCCCCCATTTGGCAGCATGCCCCCCACGAAAGAAAAGCACCCCCTGCCCAATATTAATTTAAGATTGACATTAGTTTTTTTGCAGAGTTGCCCTGAAGTGGGACACTATTAGACAAAGCTGTTAATAGCAAGAAGGCTTTGGGACCAGACTGAACTCCTGCCGTTTATAAGCCATGGAGTTTTCCAAATTATTAACATAGACATATTTCCCAAACACAAACTTTGAAATACATATAATGCATGACCAAACAATTTATGTCAACATATACATTCAGTGTTTAAAATTCACTTTAATCTGTTTATAGATAATCAGTCAAAAATTTCTCTATATACAATATTCTTGACCATGTCTTTGAAGTCACAATCTTTGTCATACTGTATTATACTAAGGCCTCGCCTATTGGTAACTCTTGATATAGCCATATATAGTTGGCCATGAGAGAAGACTTGTTTTGACAGATATATCATTGGTGAGTGTCTGGTCTTGACTCTTATTGATTGTCATAGCAAAACAAACTGCAACCGGAAACTCCCTTCTTTTCATTGAGTCTTTCATCCTGCGTTATTGAGCCATAGCTGATGTTGGTGTTCACTTTTATGATTTTAGAAAGTGATTCAATTCTAAATTTGGTGTTCTGTTTGAGTATGCCAACAACCTGCTAAGCCAGCAGAATTAAAACATAATTGGTCGTTATGGACTGGTTGCTTAACAAAGAAAGTCCTCAATTTGACCGTCAGTCATTCAACATTTTTCCATCTATAAATTCTTTCACGAGAGCCAGCAGATTTTTTCAATTAATTCTGATTTCATCATGAAATTAGTCGAAGTTTGAAAAATAGGGACTGATTGTGTATGTGTGTTCCTTTAACTGAGGTTGCTGTAATGAAGCAGAAGCAGCAGCAGCTAATACATTATAGACAACCTTTTTCTCCGCCTTATTTCTCTTCTTGAACTTTCTAATGCGTCCCATTTGAAAAGTCTGACAAAGGGAATCGAACAATAAACCCGACATATGAATTTCGGAGTAATGAGTTTTTTGTTTATGATATATAAGGCTCAAAAGAGCTCCAAAACATGCAGTGGTAAATGAGTTTGTCCCAAGTACTGACTGAAAAGAATAAAAAGCATAATGTGCCAAGAAAACAGAACTTCAAAAACACAGTATTAAAATCTGTTGGTATTAATCTCACGGTTAGGACTAATACTTACGAATTGGCGCAAGGGGTGAGAGATGGCAAAAATCGACTGAAACACCTCTAAAGCAGCCTTCAGTTGTATTTTTGTAGTGTTTACTTAGCCAAGGTTTTTTTTTTCTTTTCATTGTGTGGAAGTAAAGGTGAAAATGAGTAAACCATGCACATAACAACGGAGTAAAGGGACAAATTCACAACATGATTTATGAAATTGCAAAGTCAAAACAAACAATGATACAACTTGAATGTTTCTATATCCATCGTGCATCTGAGACATGTGAATTTGACCTCTCCTTCCCCAACTATAGACTCGCGTCTTCGATCCCCATGTTAGGGCCCTACGATTTTACAAGAGGTTGTTAGTCGTATTCTTTCATATGCAGATCCCCTCAGAATCCTTCGTAAATTTGATCAATATTTGCGTAGCATCTTTTTGTCATCATTAATGCGAGAGAAAAGCTTACTGAACATTTGAAATCCGACATGGCGACGCATGCTGAACAATGCTATTGACAGGACATATATACAAAATAGTCTACCATCCATTGAAGCATTCCTTACTATGTCATGGCCCGCATCTGCTAGTAAGTCTATCCTGGTAACATGTTGTAATTCGTTGAAGACGCGGTGTGTTCCCAAAAGGATTTTAGCGTCAACATTACCTATGCATGCCATATGTTGCAAGAATTCTTCGGCCGTATTATCCATATTAGGCCCGTACAAAACTTCTCATCCTCCATACACCTACCTCCCGGGCTATCTCTGATTGAACAACAATTCTTCGAAATCTTTTACAACTGCCATAATCTATCTCAATGCCGTCAACAAATTGTTTAGCATAATTTTAAGATAAAGCCCTGTATTTCATATTTGAGTGCTAAAGACATTGTTGAAAGCATTTAAATTTAGATATAAATATCACCAACTAACCTCTCCCTTAAGGATGCGAATGTTATCAGATCTTTGCCAGTCCTTTGGAGTATGCTAGCAACCAATTCGTTAGGAAGCGCAGTAAAAGGTCTATGGTAGAAGGGTTTTTTTTATTTTTTTATCTATGTGCTCCATTTGGGACTGCTTAAAACGTTTTGAATGATATCTATATCTATCTATATATATATAAAAACGGAGGACTGCCATGTCTCAGAGCAATCCACGCAGTCTTTTAAAATCAACATTTGATTGCCAAATGGAAAATGATGGAATTTGCTTTGCTTTTATGAAAAAAAAAATTGATTACAACCAAATATGCATGCATTGCGTACTCAAACGGTGGAAGTACATCGATAAAAGTTATGTATCATAAATGCTTACTAATGCAGTTCATAATTTCTTACTAATACAGTTCTCATTATTTAATTTAACTTCAGATAAATTTTTTTTTAAAAAAAAACAGAGTTAAAGGGAAGTTATTGTTGCGGTTTAGGGATCATCGCATTAAGTCAATTTGAATTTCTAGATGGTTCTTCAAAACAAAATGTATACATTTATTGAAGGACTACTCAATGCTCTAAAGAGAAAAGGGATAAGGCGAGACGGAGGATTTTAGAGGCCAAGCCAGTGGAGCAGAGGATTTGGGGATGATGCGTCCTAGATGTAGATAAAGGGGGGATTTTGAGAAGGGATTTAAGAAGACTGGACCTAGGTGGAAGAGGAATGGTCGTGTTTATCTTTAAAAGGTAAATAATTAAAAGGGAATTAAATAAATGTATACATTTTGCTTTGAAGAACCATCTAGAAATTCACATCGACTTGATGCAATGATCCCTAAACCGCAACAATAATGAAAACTGTATTAGTAAGAAATTATGAACTGCATTAGTAAGCATTTATGATACATAACTTTTATCAATGTACTTCCACCATTTGAGTACGCAATGCATGCATATTTGGTTGTAATCAATTTTTTTTTCTTAAAAGCAAAGCAAATTCCATCATTTTCCATTTGACAATCAAATGTTGATTTTAAAAGACCGCGTGGATTGCTCTGAGACATGACTGTCCTCCGTTTTTATATATATAGATATAGATATAGATATAGATATAGAAAAGCATTGAGCGGCGACAACACTCGTAGCGATCATGCTATTTCAATAAAAGATAAAATGATACGATGTTTGGAAAAAATACAAGAAAAATAAATTAAAAATGATCGAGGATTTAAAAATTCAACCCTTTTTATTTGAAAATTCTAACGGAGAACGAGTCTTTAAATCCACGCGTCTTCTGCCAACGACGCTCACACCATCCAGTAAGTCTAAAACGAATACACCCTAGTCCCGATCCTCTCTCTCTTCATTCCATACTCTCCGCAACAGGTCAATAAACATTAACGAATCCCCAGATCCAACTATTTAACAACTAATTAAAGCGATCAAATCCCCCAAACATCCCCGCCAAATCTCTATTCACGAAAATGTCAACCGATAGCGACGATTTAGACGAGGACGAGCTCCTCCAGATGGCCCTGAAGGAGCAATCGCAGCGCGATGTCAACTACCAGAGGCCGCCACCGCCTTCAGCTTCCGGGGATCCCTCTAAAGTGGTTAATTTTGTGCAGCCTTCGCAGCAGAAGGCAAGGGTGCCCCCGCAGAAGGGAGCGGGGAGGGGGATGATGCTGCAACAGGAGAAGCACAAGAACCGGAGGCCGGTGGAGGAGGATGACGATTCGGAGGTTGAAATGCTGAGCATTTCCAGTGGTGACGAGGACATTGGCGAGGAACGAGGTGCTGTTGCGGCAGCTAAGGGCAGAGGAGGAAGCAGGGGAGCGAGGGAGGATGATAGAGGGTGGGATGGGGAGGAGCCTGATTGCTGGAAGAGAGTTGACGAGGCTGAGGTATGTGGGAGTTCTGTAATTGATTGTTTCATATACGATATATAAATAGGTTTATAAGTAGCTATGTCCGTCTTCTGGTTGTTTTTGTGCAATTAATTGAGCTGATTAATTGCATTCGTCTAAGGAAATAGATTTCAATAATTCATTTTATTGGCATCAATCCTTGACTGGATTGTCAGTGGATGCATATATTGTAAGTTTAGCTGTGTTGAAGTTCTGGGTGATTGATTGGATGCCTGAAACAATTCAGAACTTAGCATACTGCATTTTACCAACTCGAACCACTTGCACAAAGTGACTCCATTTGATAGCCACAATACTGTACACACTGATTCGAGTGTCCACATTCCATGTACAAAAGCTGGTTTTGTTTTCTTTTCTCTGTGTGAGAGATTTTTCATAAATATCAAAAATTTGATATAAGCAAAAAATGATGAACTTTCGCCTCTCTCTCTGTTTTTTTTGTTGGTTGTGCGGGAGGTGGGTTTGCCTGGATCATTGGCAAGTGATAAGTAATTTGAATTCCTCTGACAGCTTGCTCGTAGGGTTCGGGGAATGCGAGAGACGAGAACTGCACCTGTGACTCAAAAGTTTGAGAAGAAGCCATCGGTTGTGATTAGAAAGGGACTTAACAATCTACAGTCTTTCCCTCGTGGCATGGAATGTATTGATCCTCTAGGATTGGGGTAAAGTTTTCCTCTTGCATACTTGTTCTGGGCTTATGAGCTTGTAGTGTCCCCACTCCCCAGTCTCTTGTGCATAAATGTTTGTGTCTATATATGTACTCCACTGGTTGATGATTCTAAGTTATTTCTTATCATTGGATATGCATTGATGTTCATTTTGTCAATTCCTAACCACTTCCACATTTAAGGCTCCACATTCCAGTTTTTATGCACAGGCAAAAAGTACAATTTCTTTCTAATGTTGTCGCCAGGATAAATTTGTTTTTCCTAACACCGATTGAACTATATAACAACATATCTGTTAACATGAGCTTATTTTACCTACAGGATAATAGATAACAGATCATTAAGGTTGATAACCGAGTCATCAGAAAGCTATCCATTAAAATCTGATAAAGATTATTTGGATGATGATCTTCGAGGTATTTTTTTCCTCAATTCTCTTGACAAGTTATCTGCTTATTATGGAACTTTATATTGTTTTTGAAATTTGATTGTTAATCACTTCATATTTTTTTATTTTTTGTGTAACTTGAATCCTTGATCATTGCTTGGATTTAATCACTGCAGTCTCATGATGTGAATTTTTTATTATAGAATCTTTTTGACATATTTAAAAAATCTTATCTATTATTTTTCATTTTGTTGTGATTTTCTCTCAGTATTCAATCTTTGTATAAAAGTTGATAGCTTGTTTAATTTGTGGTCTTGCTACTGTTTATCTCCTCTAAGAAATGTAAATGTCGAGAGATCTTGATATGGTTTTAGAATATTAACTATAGAAAGTTACAGGAAACACTCATACATCTTTTCATGAAAAACTGAGTCATTTCACTGAAACCTTAACTACCAACGATGACAAGTTTGCATATTTTACCATATGCACAAATAGTGCCTTAAAAATATGTCCCACAGACAAGGAAGTGTATCCAAATTGATGTTAGGCTGACAAAAGTGATTCCTGGAGCATATCATCACATTACACAAATCTGGTAATTCTTACCTGCATTGCTTGTGCTTTATGGAGTAATTCAGGGAAATTCATCAAACACCAGCTTCGTATCTACCTACTTCAACGAATCATTAGTGAATATCATATTTAGCTTCTAGTGGTTAAGTGATGTAGTGCAGAAGAAGCAATACTATAGTCTCCTTCCCCTATTTTGAAGTTTTACTGTATGATTATTACTTTTCTAGAATTCATTAATATACAGCTGAGCAAATTACTGTTATCTCTGTTGCTATAACTAATGTTGCTATTGTTGTCGTTGTTACTCGTTTGTTTGGTGTGCAGGTATTTATTGGTGTTTTCGTTCTGAAAACTCATAAGTTTTGTGATAGTGAGAACTTAGGATTGTAGACTTGATCAGTTTCAGATATTTTATTATACATTTGATCTACCATACTTTCAAGTAGGAATTTTTAAAATATATTTCCTTTCTTGCTGGTTTCAGTTATGATTTTGATCTCACCGAACTTTGTTTCCGTGAAATGACTCATGAAATATTTTTGAGCAAAAAGTGGTTTTCTGAATTTTCTGGTTGAATGTTAACAAAAAAGTAGGTATAGAATCAGGTATGTGTTGACCATGCCTTACTGTAAGATAAAATTAGATTTTGAGAGGGTAGAGATTCAAATTTGCAAATCCATCATCATCACCCCCTTGTCGTCTTCATGCATTTTTTGTCCCTCCTATTGGTTTATAGATATGTATACTGTTTGCAGTTTTCTTTCATCCCCTCGATGATATCACTCATTGAGATTTGAAATTTCTTACCTGGGATGGCTATAGCTGTTGTCTGGATACTATGCATTACAGAGAGATTATTATTCTGACATCAGTTTTTGATGTTAAATTTTGCAGAGAAGTTGATATATTTCTCTGAAAAATTTGATGCAAAACTTTTCCTGTCTCGGATACACCAAGATACAAGTGCAGCAGATTTGGAAGGTGGTGCTCTTGCTTTGAAGACCGATCTCAAAGGACGTACTCAACAGAGGAAACAATTGGTTAAAGACAATTTTGACTGCTTTGTCTCTTGCAAAACCACAATCGATGGTATGCAATCATCTATTATTAAATGCATTACTTGCTTTAGATTAAGTATTACAAATAAGATGACAATTTCAAGTCGATGCAGCGTCTTATGCTTAAAAGCTTTTGGTTGCACCAAGTTAATTACCATTCTAATTGGCAATAAGTGGGTGCCTACAAATTGATTCTTGTGCAGATATCGAGTCAAAATTAAAACGTATTGAAGAAGACCCTGAGGGTTCAGGGACTTCCCATTTGTTTAATTTAATGCAAGGAGTAAGTTCACTGGCTAATCGTGCTTTTCAGCCTCTCTTTGAGAGACAGGTTGGTAATGTTTAAATTTTGGAATTTGGATTACTTGCAAGTTCAAACCTTTTGATGAAACATTATTCTCATAGATTTCTTGAATGATTGGTTTTAGACGCAAACTGAGAAGATCAGATCTGTCCAAGGAATGCTTCAGCGGTTCAGAACACTCTTTAACTTGCCTAGTACAATTCGTGGGAGTATCAGCAAAGGTGAATACGACTTGGCGGTTAGAGAATACAAGAAGGCGAAGTCAATTGCTCTCCCCTCTCATGTATGCAAGTCTGATTCTATCTCGTATTTCTGCTTGATGCAGACAACTTTCAGTCCAATCTTATACCGTCATTTAGCTATCCTAATTTATTCATGCCAGCAGAATATTTATTTTATCATTGTTCCTGACATCTCATGATAGGAAAGTATGTCACTGAAATTTTAGTGCAATGTTCATAGATATTCCCTGTACTCGCATCCTGAATATATATTTAGCTTAGTTTTTGTTTATCAACACAAAAATATGATTTTTGTATTATATATTAGAGCCTCTGGACTAGGATTATGCTTTAAAATTTATGTGGTTCTATGTTGGAGACTTTTATCCTCTCAATTTATGTTGGCTTATCTCATTTTCCATGTGTTCATAATGATTTTTCTCATGACTGACTGTAACTTCCATTGCTATATGCATTGGCATTTTTTAATGATTCTCCTGTCGTGTACCTTGGTGCGACATTTAAGAGTCTTTCTGAACCAGCTGTGCGTCTCTGTTGACTGATTTCATAACCTCTCACACTTCCATGAGTTTACTTTCACAATCAGACTCAAGAAAGCACATATATTGTTGGCTCAGGCCATATTTTCTAGTTATGGAAATAATTTATAGCTTCACGGGTAGAATTTGATGCTTTATGATGTAGGTGGGGGTACTGCAGATAATCGGGAATATTGGGTGTTTTGTTGGGCAAGCAACTTCATAGTTTTTTTGATAGAAAGAAATAGCCATTGGATTTGTTAAGTATGAGATGGTTAATGCTTTTGTGTTGTTATGGAAAGTTACTCTGACGGGATGAGAATTTGTTTGTAAAAATGCCAGCTTCTATGTTTATGATGGATGATGTAATGGTGTGAAGGAGTAGTTCAAGGCTGGGATTGGTAGTGGTTTACATATTCCTCTCTGGTTTTCTATCAGTTAAATTGGGCCTGCTGATAGTCAACTGTTTTGGGGCCTTGAGGGGGGAATATTTGAAGTGAAAATTTTTGTTTAAGGTGTTGCATGGACTTCAAGGCTCCTCTTCCCTCCAACCACATGGGATATTTTGTTGGAACAGCTGCTCTTGGAAGCAATAAGCCAGTAATTGCAAATAATTTATTTGATTGGAAAAAAGGTGAACTTTCCAGTTCTATGTGCATACAGATTAGAAAGATTTTCATAATTTTTAGCCTTTTAGCTTGTTTGAATTTGGAAGTCCTTCGGTTTCTATAATTCTGAAGTGAATTGGGGAAGGCCTTCATGGCTTCGTCTATAGTTGAATTTCTTGCTTTCTATAATTGTCGTGTTGGAATATATGAGATAGATATGTGAAATGGAATGGTTTACCTGTTATGTCCTTTTTTCAGAGCATCGTTGTGATGGAAATAGCTGAATTTTTGGAAATGGAATGTGTCTCGTTTGATTTATTCTCTCTCAGTTTTTGTTACTGTACTTGTAGCTTAATAGAATGTCCTTTTCTTTGTTGGTTTGCCTTTTATTAGTCTTTTGTCTTGCAAATTGAGGCTTTTCTTGTGTGCAGCCCTCACATTTAATATGCCCCTTGGGTGCATTTCCTTTTGCGCACTCACACATAATACACTCATACACATACGCACTTCTTGTATACAGCCCTTGTGTGTGATGGCACATTTTTCTCCTCACTCATGCACTCATGTACATATTAAAAATCTTTCGTTAATATTTTTGAATAGGTAGCTAGTAGCGTTCTAGTATCTGTTCTTTGGTGCGATGGCTCTTGAGTCCTGAAGAACATCAACATTTAACTATTCCATTGCTTCATTTGTCTGTGAATGCACTTTTGTCCATTCAAATAAGTACGTTACAATATTCACAGGTAGCTAGTAGCGTTCTAGTATCTGTTCTTTGGTGGGATGGCTCCTGAAGAACATCAACATTTAACTGTTCCACTGCTTCATTTGTCTGAGAATGCACTTTTGTCCATTCGAATAAGTACTTACAATATTCACTTGCAGGTGAATATACTTAAACGGGTTCTTGAGGAGGTCGAAAAGGTGATGCATGAGTTCAAGGGCACACTTTACAAGTCAATGGAAGACCCGCAAATAGACCTGACAAGTGTAAGATTTTTGGATAACATGACGATTATCTTTATTTTTGTAATGCAAATTAGTTCCTCAATAGGAATTAGTATTAAAACTGGATGGATTAAATGAAGGAGTGCATCGGGGGGTCTTGTGCAAGCGAAGGGTACCCTTGACGTTAAAGGAGAAATTTTTTATTCCGCTATACATCTTGGAATGATTTACGAACTGAATCGTGGGTTATTATGAGACTACACGCCTGAAGAATTGAGTGTAGTAAAAATGAGAATGTTGTGTTGGATGTACGGCAACACAAAGTAGGCTAAAACATGAAACGAGACAATTGGATCTAGAGTAGGGGTAGCACAAACAAAATCTAGGGCGAGAGGAAATCATTGAAGATGGTTTGGGCATATACAACCATAGTTTTCAATATCATACATACAATACCTATCTAGTGTATGATAGGTATCGGGTATCAAATACTTTGAGTGTATTGTTCATGTGTATCGGGAGGAAGATAAAAATGGTGATTTAATGTTTGTATCATCCGCATATACGTATTGGATGTAATTTTTAAACACATTCTTTTTTTTAATGTCTGAGTTACAGACTGATCTAGCAGTACATGACCCAACATTGAGAAGGAAGATGGCAGTCTAGTCTCCGACCTTTGAAAAGTTTTAGAAAATCAATGAGATCATGACAAATCTGTAACTGTGCTTTTGAATTTTCTTGATGTTGAGAGTGGAAAATGAGGCGAGAGAGCTTTGATAGTGATGATGAGAACAAGATGATTGATGTTATAGCTATAGCCTATATATGCTTTATATTCCGGAGGTCATCTTCTTTTCTAGATCTAGATTCTCGTAACCTTTGAGTGACATTGACCTTCTCTTATCTGGGATTCTAATTATATTTAGTATGCCTGTGTGCATTGAATTTTTTAACTAGTCATATCCAAGGCACGAAAAAGAACGAAACTACTTTTATTTCTCTATTACACCTGGTTTAGGTAGTAGTTGGCTCAAAGCTGAGATGGATGTTGACGTTATAGATCATTAGATCCTTTTTGTGGAAATAGGGGAATTGAGTTGGTACTTATTTCGAATAATCTCGTAGAAGAAGAGTAGCGCTACCATCAATCATGAACCTTAGTGTCAGGATAAAGAGTAGCAGTGTAGCACCACCATCAAAATCTAGACAAGATACCCATATGGATTGGCATAAATTTTTCTCAAGTGGATGAATTATGCATGGTATATGACGGGTGTTGTCTTGGTGAGACATTACTTATTGTATTGTAGCTTGGCTGTGAATGTTCTGTGACGCAGCATCAAGTTACAAGTTTATTACCATAATGAACCATAGCATTTAAGTACTGTGAGTCATTTTCTTATTCTTTGTATTCCTTTTCTCTCCTTGTGCAGATGAAAACAGGTTTTTATTAACCTCTTCTTTTTATGTATTTTTATTAATTAAAGGGTCTGTAGCCAAGGCTGTCTTGTTGTAGGAAGTCATTAGTGTGAAGGAGATTTACTGTCAAGAGCAACACCCAATATTAACTTATTACTTGTTCGATGACCGTACTTTTGATGGCTTTAATGCTTTATCTGTAATCTTGCTCTGGATGTGGCTAAGCATTCTCGAATAAGAATATTATAATTCTGCCATTTTGTTGCGTTGCTGTTTCCACTTGCTGCATGCTGGCATCAATCGTATAGTTCCTTGTGGCTGTCTGATAGGTGAAATGGCCACTTAAGCTGATAGAAAATCAATAAAAGTAAGAAATGGAAATTTAAAATTTACAATGTTGCTATATAGCTGCTTCATTCTTTTATCACCTTTATATTATTATGTTTGCATCATTTTTTTGAGCAAGTTGGGGAGGGAGATTTGAACCCATGGGCCATGACCTCATTGGGTCATAGGCATTAAGGTAGAACTGAAGGAGGCTTGGCCGCTAGGCCAAGACTTACTTCCTAAATTATGTTTGCATCATCGCGTGGTAACTAAATTGGAAGGCTACTTTGTTATCACTCTATCTTCTTGGCTACTAATACATATTTTTGTGCCTCACCTAGCTTGAAAACACAGTAAGACTGTTATTGGAGCTGGAACCAGAGTCCGATCCTGTTTGGCATTATTTAAATGTTCAGGTTGGGAAACGTGATATTGTCTTTGTATTTTGAATTATTCTGGTAGCTTCTCCATATATTTCTGTTTTAGGATTTTTCTCATTTAGTTTATGTCTGTTGAGATTAAAGATAACCCATAGCTACACTTGGAAAAGTGTTTTACTGTCTCTGCCTCATAGTTTTTTCCTCATTTAGAGCATCATCCTTGTCTTCCAACTCCAGTTAACATTACTGTGCACTGGCTCAACAATACCAAATACAAGCATTAAAAGTGTCGTTTCCTCCAATCATTTAATAGATTAGTTTACTGAATCTCACTCAAGATTTCTCTTTGATAGAATCAAAGAATTCGAGGATTGCTCGAGAAGTGCACGTTAGACCATGAAGCAAGGATGGAATCTCTACATAATGAGATGCGTGAAAGAGCCATCTCCGATGCCAGGTGGAGGCAAATGCTGAAAAATTTAAATCAATCTGTAAGTGCAATTAAAAGTGGTAACCTTATTTTGTATATCTATCATCTAACCCTTGGGTTGTGGTTTGGACCGTTTGGTAGTATTATTGATTAGTTAACCTTTCCTTCTCCTTTGTTACTGTCAGTCAGACATCAACAACTCACTTTCTCTGAGGAATGTAAATTTGCCAGTAGATGCAGAGCCAATAGACTTGACTGGTGAAGAAGTTGATGCTCTTAGAGGAAAGTATATCCGCAGGTTAACTGCCGTACTTGTTCATCACATTCCAGCTTTCTGGAAAGTAGCCCTCTCTGTTTTCAGTGGGAAATTTGCAAAGGTATCGACATGGCCTTTCTGCTAAAAAATGTAGTTTTTTCTGGTGGGGTTGAATATATTCTTCCTAAGTTCCTGTTGCATTATCCAGTTGAATTAGAATTGAAATAAGCAAAACTTAATTCCTTGCTACCTTACTAATTTTTAAATTTTTTTAATATGTGTGAGCACATACCTTTGGTATTTGAATTGCGGTTTACACTTTACAGCATTATTATGAGATCAGGTTATTCACAGATATCAGATGCATATTTAAGTTTTTAGAGTGCGTAACTATATGAGAGCATTAGAACAAAAGCAAAATGCCAACGAGGAAGATGAAGGAGAATATACCAATGTGTGGCACTGAAGTTTCTAACCAAGGACACTGCTTTTTGGCTGCTACAGGTGGTCTCTTGGTGTATTCAAGAGCTGAAACTGTAAAATGTGGTCTGCATTTAGGATTCTAACAGTGTGAAGTTCTGGTTTTGGTAACTGAAACTTATAGCCGGACTATTCAAAAAAATTATTTGCCTCTCTTTTCAAATGGGTTAGCATTGTGGGATAATTAATTTAAGCCAACCAACATCTAGGACTAACCTCAGCTGGAAGTTGGGAATAACTTCAATCTTTAGGTCCATGTTGAGTGTGATGGCCTGTAGCTATTGGCTGCAGTTGGTTAATTTTAGGAGTTTTGACGGCATGTGGGGAATTGCTAAAAGTAAAATGGCAAACTCTGGGTTGAACATCAATAAAAAGCAGGTAAAATAACTCAGAGTTTGAGGCGATAGCAGTAATGATTCGTCCAAAGATCATCTTGGATTTAAAATGATACTAATGGTTTTGTGGGTGCTCCTAGTATCTCGGGTTTACTCTATAGGGTTGGCTCTTGGTCGAATATGTTTAAATGATGTGAAATGTCCCCAACCCAACACACGTGAGGGGGAGTGTTAGAATATGTGTAAATGATGTGAAATGTCCCAACCCAACAAGCTAACTTATTGGGTTGAATGATAAAGTAACTAATCTTAACAGCTCCAATGTTCGCAACCTTGGAGTGGAGCTATGCTCTAAAAAATAAAAGATCAGTCCATGAAGGATCAGAAACCTTGCAATTCAGCATTAATTGGATGCATCAGTGAAGAACACAAATTATTAATTGTGCCTTTTCTTCCTTCTATTTCTTGATAGGTAATGTTACTTGTGCTGAAATCAAGTAGGCGATGCTAAAATTAGAAGAGGGATGCTTGAAAAATCATGTATGGAAGTTATGAAAAAGGGCGAGGAGCTGGGACACTATGGGGATAGGGGAGAGATCATAAAATTTGAATGCATGACGAAGGAAAAATCATGTAGTGGATTCCAACTCTTTTTTTTTTGGAATTTATGGAACCGTCCTGAAATGGGAGGGAATAAGACTTCTGATAATAAGGATGATGATAACAACATAATGTTACTTGTAGCTATTTATCCTCAGGAAACTCATCTTCTATTATTGCGGTATTTACTTACGTCTGGTAATGTCATAATTACAATTTGAATTGTTGTTTGCTAGAGCTTTTTCAATTTTATTTATTCTACTAGCGGTTTACACAAGCTTCTTGAAAATTTAAATTAGTGCATTTCAAAATTATGGCCTAATTTGGCCAGTGATTATTTTACTTCTCGAAATCTTTTGTAGATTGCCACAACAGTCAAATTGTGCTGTTTGGTAAATAAAAACTATCATTTTGTCATGCCATTATTACCGGTGTTAAGACTGGCAGGAGGGCTAAAGAACTAAAGATGAAATTAGTTGGAAGAATTTTAGGCTATCCAAACAGTTCTACTAACAAAAATTGAGTGAATAAACTTTTTTTGATAATCGGCTTAAAGAAACAGAACCAAACTAGGCCATGGAAGCTGCACAAATTTAAAGCATTAGATAGCAGAGGACTTTTACTACGCTGTGAAGGAAAAACATTTGCCTGTTTTTCCTGTTCATTTAAATCACACCTCTTTTTACTGTCACTTTCAAGGAAAATCATTTATTTAAAAGGAAATCTCAGCTTTGATTTCTGTTATTTCAGTCATCTCAAGTGTCTGCTTACTCTAGTTGCCACTTCTAATAAAAGCAGGAAAAGGTTGGTGATGCAAAGTACTCAAGTCATTCCCTTGATGAAGTTGCTGGAATGATAAGAACTACTATATCTGCATATGAAGTCAAGGTGAGTATGAACTCATGAAGTTTCTTTCTTCATTGAAAGAACCATGATTATTGCTGAACCTTTCTTTAAAAAAAATTCCATTTGCATTTCATAAAAAAATCATGGAATATTTTTCATTCATTTGTATTACATTGTTGCTGTTGCTTCAGGAATCAATTTACTAAAAATTTAAATTTACCATATAGATGTTTCAGCATTTTTTGTTCCCTTTATATGGACGGGTAGTATGACAATGATATGGTACTTGGAAACTACTAATCTGAATCCTGTAGGACTGATCCAACAATGTGCCTAGAGAAGGCCCTAAAATACCCATAAGGAAATGTCATGAGATTATATTAAAAATAAATAACATGTTCGTATAGCATTATTATATGAATAATCGTGTTATGATTAGTTACTGTGCCATTCAAGTGATTCAACCCAATAAGTTAATTTGTTGGGTTGCTGCATTTAACATCTTTTATATATATATTCTAAGACTCCCTCTCACGTGTGTGCTTGACAATCCGACGGCCCAACATGTGCACAAAAAATGAGGTCCAACACTAGGGCCCACTCTTGGGGCAACAACAAATGGGGGTTTAAATTGCGAAAGTTAAGGTTTGAACTCAAGACCACCTGCTCTGATACCATGTTATGATTAGTTAATTTGCTATTCAACCCAATAAGTTAACTTGTTAGGTTGGGGCATTTCATATCTTTTATATATATTCTTAGAAATCGTACAGTCATTATGGGTGTCCGGTCTTTTGGAATTAGATATCAATTTAAGCATTTTTTCCGTCGAATGGTATCTGTCGTGGACAGTATTTTTCCATTTTCTGTTCAGCCTACCAATTGCTCAGAGAAGTTCATGCTAGTGCAGGTTCAAAACACATTTCGTGATCTTGAAGAATCCAATATCCTCCGATCATACATGAGTGATGCCATAAAGGAAATATCTAGAGCATGTGAAGCTTTTGAAGTGAAAGAATCAGCTCCTCCCACTGCTGGTATATAATATGTTTCTGGAGGTGATATATTTGTTGGCTTCTACTCTCTTTTTTCCCCCTAAGTGTCTTCTTGTCTCTTTGTCTGACAGTCATGGCACTTAGAGCACTTCAGGCAGAAACTACAAAGATCTACATCCTAAGGCTTTGCTCTTGGATGCGGGGATCATCTGAAGAGATTTCAAAAGCCGAAACTTGGGTTCCAGTATCAATTCTTGAAAGAAATAGATCACCATACACTATATCTTACTTGCCTCTAGCATTCCGGTCAATTATGGCCTCAGCAATGGATCAGATAAATTTGTGAGTCAATTGAACCTTGTACGTCAAGTTAAAGCATTATCATTCTACTTGATATAGAGACAAACTCAAGCATAGAGCTTACTTATGATATGCTATTTCTTAGGACTTCTTACATGATGGCAGTGTTAGGTTGAGATTTCACTCATTTGAGCCATTTTTTGTTACAGTAGTTAAGATTGTGTCTGTATTATGTTAAAAGCAACATAGAGCCATGTGGGGTTAATTTCTTATGAAAAATATTCTTAAGTAGATAAAAGCAGGGCATAGATGCTATTCGTTGCCCATATTTTGGTGAGGTATCTATCACTCAGGTGCTGCTCATCCAATAATGAGCCCCTATCAGATGTCAGTTTATTCATGGCAATTTATATAATAACATTCCTCGATCTTACCACCAAAGTTAGAAAGAGATTGCAATTTACCATAATTATACAGAAGCACAAGATTATCTAAAAGCTGGCAGTACAAGCGCACAACCATGGTAATTCAAATTTGAAAGCATTTCAAATTATAGTACTTTTTAACCTGAGCACCTTTTTATTTACATTTTTCATTATGGTTCTCGACAAACTAATCTGACTTGGGGGGAATAGAAAGTAGAAAAAAAAAGGAAAAAAGTATAAATGAAGTAGATCTTTTGAAATATGGTCGCATTGTTATTCTTGTTGACATTTTTTCTTTACTAATTTTTTCGTATTATGTTCTTTACAGGATGATTCAGTCCTTAAGAGGCGAGGCTACAAAGTCTGAAGATTTGTTTGCTCAACTTCAAGAAATTCAAGAATCCGTTAGGCTTGCATTTTTGAATTGTTTCCTAGATTTTGCAGGTATGAAAAACAGATCATTTAGTCATGGGTCAATGTAACTTCAAACATGTTAAAGTTAATGTATCATAGATTCATTTTTTGACATACATCAGGTCATTTGGAGCATATTGGGAGCGAGCTTGCACAGAGCAAATCAATGAAAGACATTTCACATGTACAGAATGGATATTCTCATGAAACAGAAGATAAATTGTGGTCGGATCTCCCGGGAAGTATTGTTGATTCGCATCAGCAGTTACTTATAGTCTTAAGTAACATTGGTTATTGCAAAGAAGAACTTTGTCATGAGTTGTACAACAAGTACAAAAACATCTGGCTGCAGTCTAGGTTCGTATTGAGTTTTTGCTCTATATATTCAGCGGACCAAAATTTCGGTGGTGTTGTGGAAGGATTTTAGTGTAATTGTTTCCTTATTTCATGTGGCACTTAGCTAGTTCAGATTTGTAAGCCTCATGCAATATGTGGCCCCAATAAACAACAGGCCCAACTGGGTCCACAATAAGCTGGGCCTACTTAGGGCAACCCAAATGGAAGTTTCATCATATAGTTGTTTTCAATTTCAGCTTGGGTCATGCAATACACAACTTTGGGCATCATGTGCCAGCCAAACAACTTGCGTTCTTTTCGTGTTTGAAAAGTGTGATTGTATTTGTATTCTCGTTGCTGATTACTATTTTGAACTTGCTGTCTCGTCTTTAATATTTTAGGGAAAAAGATGATGAGGACAGCGATATGCAAGATTTAGTTATGTCTTTCTCTGGGCTTGAAGAGAAGGTCCTTGCACAATACACTTTTGCAAAGGTAAGCAATTGTGCATCTTTTCAAATTACCAAAGTGTTCGTCATTGACTTGTAGCTATGATAGCATGAGAGGTATGATTTAGGAGTTGGTTCGCCATATGTTTGCTGGATGTATTTTGATCTGGTCCGCAATCCATAGTCAATTTTGCTGATTACTGTGTCTATAAATTTTTTTAATGGGTTCAGGAATACCAAAGTTTGCAAATAAGTTTCTCATATTTAACTGTAGCTTATAGGAAATTGAGAGTTTAGATCCAGTTTGTTCGGCTTAAAGTCCTTAAAAGCGACCTAGGAAGCTGCATGTTTATTTTCTGATTAAATGGTACATCAAATATTAAGAGAAGTTTGGTTATTGTAATTTGTAACAGGAATTTTATTATTTATAACTTGGCTTGATGTTGAAAGTGTTAAGATAGGATTTAGACTGTATAGGGTTAGTATAGACTTGTGTGGCTTTAGGTAGGAGCAAAGCTCATGTGGATTTTACTAATTTATAGATTCATTTAGCCAATCCCAATTGTTTGGGTTAAAGGCCTTGAAGATGATTATTTTTTTTGGGGGGGGGGGGGGTGTGATGCTGCTATGATACTTAAAATTGACAGTATGATATCATATTGTCAATTTTAAGTATCTATGGACTTTTGATGGTAAATTAGTCAAGTGCTCTTGGACATTTTTACAGTTACTTAAGAACCACTAGGGTCTGGGAATTCTGTAGTAATCATGCTAAACAAACTTAAGTGACCATAGACAAACTAAGCACGTACATTACCATACCCTCATGGTATCATATAATTTTCAATATGGGTCAATCTCCTTTAACAAAAAAAGTAAAAGCTTTATATTGTTGCTCTGCTCATTCTTTTTCTTTAACCTTTTCTTTTCTTCGGTCACTATATAAGATAATGCTTGTGGTTCAGGCAAATTTAATCAGAACAGCTGCCATGAACTATTTGTTTGATTCGGGTGTTCAATGGGGAGCAGCGCCTACAGTCAAAGTAAGAATTTGTTAATTCATAGTTGTGCATTTACTCTCATACTCTGTCTTCTTTTTGGGCTTTTCTGGAAGATCTGACACTTTAATGAACGGCATGAAATGTATTGTAGGGTGTTCGAGATGCAGCTGTGGAGTTATTGCACACTTTAGTTGCCGTACATGCAGAGGTATCTTTTGGTGTTATATATATTTTCTCTTTTCTCCATACATACATACGTACATTCTTATATGTAGATAGATAGATATATTGTAGTTCACTTGCCAAGTTAGATTTGAAACACTGATGCTGGTGCGTTATTGTGTCTAAAAGTGATATGGTAGAAGCAATTAGTCACTTGCAGAGGGGCTCTTCAGTTTTTCTGTTTTTTTTTTATCTATATTACTTGTCAAATAATTTGTTTTTGTTAAATGAAGTAATTTCCTCATTGCAGGTTTTTGCTGGAGCTAAGCCACTCTTCTGTTATCTGATTATATTATCTGTCACTCGTAAAATAATTTTTTTTTTTTTTAAAAATGAAGTAATTTCCTCATTGCAGGTTTTTGCTGGAGCTAAGCCGCTCTTGGATAAAACGCTTAGCATTCTTGTAGAAGGTCTTATTGATACTTTTCTCAACCTTTTTCATGAATACGAATCTAAGGATCTTAGATTACTTGACGCAAATGGCTTCTGTCAACTCATGCTTGAGGTAAATTATGGTATCTTACTTTAATCGGTGAAATTTTGTTGCTCTTCGCTGATGTCTAAGTGATGCCAACTATTATGTAGACCTTGAATAGTCATTGGACTCTTTACAATTGAGATTATTAGGTAGCTAACTTCTTTCATTGACTTTTATTAGTGACAAGAATTTTGGGGTTTACACCCATTATTGACGGAGATTATATGGTACCCGCAACATTGTTCGATCTGATTGTTGATTTATTTAGCATTGTCTTTTGCAGCTTGAATATTTTGAGACCATATTGAATCCATATTTTACCGATGATGCACGGGAGTCTCTGAAGTCTCTGCAAGGGCTGCTGCTAGAAAAAGCCACTGAGAGTGTTACTGAAGCTGTAGAGAATCCAGGACATCACCGTCGACCAACTCGTGGGAGTGAAGATGCACTTGCGGATGAGAGACAGCAAGGGATGACTGTCTCTCCTGATGACCTGATTGTAAGATCAGTTTCTGCAAGTGATAATCTGTATATGTAGTATTTTAATAAGTTCACTGATTATTATTCTTTTCTTGGGGACAATTTTTGCTGTCAGCATGTATCATACATACAGAGTTAAGGTGTTGATATTCAGTAACCAAGAACAAAGGTTATGCGAGTATGATATAGATTTCAGGCATTATAGAGAGGGCCAGAAATGGTGGTATTAAATGTCTTCAAGGATAAAGTTTTGAGTGCCAATTTATTATATCTTTATCCCAATTTAGCTTAAAGCATTAGTGCCAGTGGCTTTTTCATAAACTGTTTTGGTATGCATTCAGTGTTTTGTTCTTATGCTTCTTCAAATTTCTGTGGTGTGTTTCAGGCTCTTGCGCAACAGTATAGCTCTGAGTTGCTCGAAGCGGAGCTTGAGAGGACTCGTATCAATACTGCATGCTTTGAGGAATCGATGCCACTAGACTCGGTGCCCGAATCAGCTAAAGTTGCTTATGCTTCTTTCAGAGGGTCAGTGGATTCTCCTAGCAGAAATTACAGAGGCATGCAAGCTGTTGGATCCCCAAGTTTTTCACGACACAAGCGTAGATAGATTGGTTAGTTCTAGTGAATTGTGAGTTTTGGTTACTTAAAACTTTTCATGTGTATTTTGTTCTATCATGGTTGTAAGAGCAGTCAAATTACATGAGCCTGTCATTTTATTCATGGGTGTAAAGTTGCGTTCAAGATTTCTTCTGTTGTATTTACCACATTCTTGGCATATTACAAAATCTTGCTAGTAAACATTACCTCAATTTTTGATCCAAGGTTGTCCTATTGGTTTTGTGGCAATTTGATGCCTATACTTAAAAGCAAATGGGGCAAAAACTTGAGGTATGAGTTCTCCTTGGTTTCTTGAGTTGGGAGCGTTTGGTAGAACATTATGCCCTTGTCGAAGTGCAGGTATTGTGCAGGTGCTGAATCCGTGCTATGTGAAATTTATCGTAACAGGCTTGCCATTTGCTCTTGGCAATGGCATTGTAAGTTGCTGTCTTACAACAATTCAGCTGCAGACCTTCATTGTGGCGCTTTTGAGACAATGAGACTGAAACTGGACACCATCCGGTCAGTTGCAATCGTATTTTTGAAGAGGGACGGGTACATGGTGGTTCTGGATTCAGGAACACGTTTGCGTGATAATTTCCGACTGGGAACAGAAGAGAAGTTACCCTAGGCGCTATCAGGAAACACGGCTTTTGGATTCGATCATTTTGCGCTGCCTTCATTTTTGGCAAGGGAACATTGCATTTCCATACCTGCCAACAAATCATGGTCTCCATTGCATCTAATTGGACAGCATCCTTTAGGTTCATACGGGCAAAGAAAACAATCTCAGTTGCGTGTATAGTATTTGGACATCCATTGCTTGATTCTCCTCTACTCACTTGCCTCCAAAAACTTCAGCCCCCATTGCCCAAAATCACGCAATCACTAATAGTCCTACAGCCTTGAATCATTTTACCCAAATTGACAGCAGATATACTGGTACAAGACTTACAAGTTACAAGAGCCCAATAAATAATAACACATTGATACAGACAATTTAAGGATCAAAAAATAATCCTCATCAAGTTCCAGATCTCAGTCTTCTCTAAATCATATTATTAAACTAACCCAGGTGACAGTGCTTAAAAACAGTAAACTTGATGCATTAAGCTTCATCAAGTACATTAAGTTTTATGTCGACAATGCTAAAAAAGAGTAAACTCAATAAGCAACAACGATGTAGCTACATGTGTCTCAAAACAGTAAGCTTCATAACTGCTAAAGGCTCATAAAAATGTCATCAAATTTGACAACGCATCAACTACATATTTCAATAACATAACTATTAAGCTGTCCTCAAGGGAGGAGAAACCAATATAACTCCGTCTCCTCTGACAAAGAGAAATGGAACTGTTCGCTTTGTTGTCTGAAAGGAAGGGAAAATAAAAAGTAATCAAGCTGGAGATCACAGACATTTCTCACCAACAGAAAATTCAATAGTTCATGCAGGGAAGAAATTGATAGCCATAAAATAAATCGTATCTTTCACTTTCCACAAATACAGCACAGTTATTTTGTTAAAGAGTAGTCAACTGACAATTCCAAAGGAGAGCTAGGCCCTCACATTACATAGAAATTGACTTCGAATATAGTTATTCATTCAATAAAGTCTAGAAGTTCCTGATCCGAAAGTTTCTTTTATCTATACTGAGTATGCAAAGATGCCATAGGTTTTATGAATGATGCTGAAATCCCAATTTGCGTATTATGCACAGCTTTACACCACTTAATTCGATGAATCTTCTGGAGATTCTCCCTTGGTGATGGCACGTGAATAAGTAGGTACATAAACCATTCATATGCCTCTCATCACATGGTGACATTTAGGTGAAAATATTAGGCATGGAATGCAAATATCAACCTTTTTTTATAGTAAAATATAAATATGAAATTAGCAAGGATTAAAAATGATCCATGGACGACCTCTCCTCAAATTGAAAGTGTCAAAGTTGTAATCTTTCCACAAGAACATTTCACGTATGGCAGCTCCCAATGCCTAATAAACAGAACAAGCGCTATTCATATCAAAGTGCAAAAACAACAGAAAATTTCAGTCTGTCATAAGGAGGACTTCAGCAATCATAATAAAGATGGCTCTTCCAGTGATATCAGTAATGGATCTTTCAATAGATGCTACTCATGTAAATGCAACGTTGAATCAGTATGACATCTCACTCCTCACTGTATATGGGCTTGTGAGATAAGACAAAGTAATCTTGGTTCGTATTATGTGGATGACTCGAGTGTTTTCCAACTCTATGGAGGATGAACTCAAGGCTTGGGGTTATTGTAGAGGAGCAACAGGAGGCAAGAATCTCATCAGCTCTATTCCTTTAGCCATCTTTTGGACTACATGAAAAGGAATAGAAGGGCCTCCGAGGGCATAGAATCTTCTGATATCATCAATAACAAAGGACATATTTCATCTTTTCCTGGTTTACTAACAACTGTGATAGACGAGAGTTTGATCCATAATGAGTTAGATCTAATGGCATGTAATTGGATTCTTTGTTTTTCTTGTTTCCTCTTGCAACAATGGCACCACCGCGGAGTTTTTTTAATAAATAATTATTTTTCTATTCATAGAAGAATTGAGTTTTATAAGTCATCATCCAAAGCATAAAACATACTGAAAACAAAGCAACAGGAAACTGAAACATACCCGAACAATCTCTTCATAAGTTTCATCGTCAATTTCTACTGTAGTGACAGTTTCTTCAACATCCCCAAGAATCATATTTAAATGCTGATCATAAGCCTAAAAAGCCAAGATGCCAACAACAAAATAATGAGATAATAAAACCAAAAAAAACAGAAGGTTAACTGCATTGTAAATAAGCTCACATGTTAAACTGAGAAGAAAGAAGTTGTTGGCCTGCATTTTTTCATTCAAACGTTATTCAGCATCTCAATTCACCACATGATTGCTATGTTGCCACACTAACCATGAAACCTACTATGAAAAATGAATTTTCAACCACCTCACTCTATAACAGGTCTAACTGTCTAAAAGGATAAAAGCATATTATATGCAAGAGGGCACCTTAAATGCAGAATGAAGATGAGGCTCCAGAATGTGGATACTCAAAAAAAAGTCAGAAGTTTTATAACCTTCAGAGTTCAGACCAAAGGACATACATTCTGCATAAAAGGCTATGCATGCCTTGATAATCATAGACTTGTTCCTCATTTTTATTGTTCAACGGGGATTGTGGAATTTTAACCTCAGCCCGAATGACAGGGTGAGGGGATTCAAACTACAAGACGTTTATACGAACTGTAGCTCTCAAGGTACATTCTCAACAAGAGAGCGTAAAACAGAACTTTGGAAGCATGGCAAGCATCAATGGAGAAGTGATTACAAGAGACACCCAATGCTCCTCTAGTATGAAAGTATTCACAAGAAGTGCTAGAAAGATAAATTACAAAAACTACAGGAAATTCATAAATTTTAACTTGCAAAAAAAACTTGAAATCACAGTATAAAATTTTTAAAATAAAAGGCAAAGAAGGGTCTGATTTCGAGAGCCCTATCAAACTTCTCTCCTGTATCAATTTTGACCAACCACATGATGCAACGTGCACATTTATACCCGAATTAATCTAACTTGGCTCACAGCAAGAAGAAAGTACAAACAAGAGGTCAAACAACAAAGACTTAAGCAGTATGGCTTAAGTTCCATCAAGACAAAAGATTTCAAAAAACAAATTTGCATCATCTTGGAAGTAGAAACTTGAAAGTATAAAGCCAATTGTCCATTAGCTAGTTTTACTCTGTCTCCTTCACATCGAAGCATCTATTATTTTCTTTCCATCCAAATTCATCAGCAGGCCATAAGGGGAACACGTAGAAGGGCTGTCTCTTTATTCCTCTTTTTGCACAGCTTAGTCCAACCAGTCAACTGCAATCTCACAGTTGAATTGTGCATCCTCACAAAACGTATTAGTTTATGTACTGTTAAAGTGATATTCTTCACCCTTTTCAACAACTGCATAAGCTCCAAATTCAGTTTATACACCAATCTCTGACCTAAAACTGTACATTAGCTAGCATCATATCTCGCGTGTCATTGTGAACCAGAAAAAATTCCGCATCTTTCATATTTCAATGATAGATTGTCATTAAACTCAAGAGCCTAGAATCAGAACTGTAACCAAAATTTTGTCATCTACTGAAACCCCAATAATAGGTTCGGACCGTTTCATAAACCCTAACTTTATTTACACTTAACTACGCGAGTTTCCCCATAAGTGGAATACCCAAACTAAAAAAGAAAGAGAAAGCTAGAAGAAAATCGCACGAACTACAGCACACGAAGCAGCAATACACTGTACACATAGCAGAGTAGACTACACGGATATAAAATTAAAGTAAAGAGGCAGAGATGTACATGGAGTTTCCCACGAAGCTCCCGGTCGGAGCGGAGCTTGACGTAAATGCGCTCGTCGAGACTCAATCTTATCAGATCCAACGGCTCCTTCACAGCACTCTCTTCTTCGCTCGCCATTCCCCTCCTCTTCTCCTTCCCTCTTACTACCTGTCTCGCTCTTTATGCGGATGATGTGGGACGGGCCTAAACCTTTTAGGCCCAATTTCGAAAACCGGCTGTATTTTCTTAAAAGGCCGAAAAGTATGGGCCAATATTTTAAATAGTTCAATTAGGTTCATATGCCTATCCGATGAGATGTTTTCGGTTTGGTAAAGCTTATAAGCTGTGAAAATGATAATCCATGACTTTCAACCATTCAATGAGTGGATTATCTCAGAAAAATTTATATATTATTATTAGACGTTGATGAATTCAAAAATTATTAACAAGGTGGGCAACTTAAATAAAGAAATTTGAAAAAAATATTTTTAAATAAAAATGGATATCCGATTGGTAAAGCTTATAAGCTATCAAAATGATAGACCATGATTTTGAACTATTCAATGAGTGGATTATCTCCAAAAAAAAAAATTATATATATTATTATTAGAAGTTGATGAATTCAAAAATTATTAACAAGGTGAGCATCTTAAATAAAGAAATTTGAAAAAAATAATATTTTTCAAATAAAAATGGATAATAACTTTAATTATACTAGGATTTTATTACTCTATAGGGTGCGTTTGGTAAGGCGTGTGTCCAACGTTACCACTAGTGTGAAACACTGATACATGCCCTTTCACCAAACATTCTGGAAACGGCAGCATATAACGCTGTCGTTTTTGTTGACAAATGCACGCTACAAACAGAAGACTAATTTTCATCCGCTATGTTATATTCCTATCCCTACCCTCTCCGTTTGTAATCATGGCTGCCCTCTCTTCTTGGCCAGACCAGAGCACCCTTTGGCTCCATTTTTGCCACAACTGCGTTGACGATCCCTTCCTTTCTCCTAATCAAGTACTCGATTCTCAACAATTCCCGTTTTGGTTCACACAATTTTCATGGTTGGTTCATAAATGTTTTTTGTTTTCAGTTCACAAATGACGATCCCTTCCTCTCACCTAATCAGGATCTCGCATCTCTTGAGTTGATCATTCTATTACTTTCGATCAGTAAACAGTTCAAGATTGTACTCTTTTTTTACATCACACTGTCAAAGCAGACACCTCTTGTGATTTTAGTTCTTTGAATTGATTGTTTGCTCATTGATTCCATATTGATTATATGTGTAACGCCATTCGTGTAATGATTCCACACTATTTTTTTGGGGTTTATGTTCTTGCAATTGGATTGGGGTTGGAGGTTTGTTTGGTTACTTTGGGGTTTCCTGTAATCAATTTAGGGTTTTGTTTTTTACTATTGGTTTGGAGTTTATTTATGGTGGAAGTAAGTGATACTTTATCTTTGATGGTGCTCAGCTTCATCTTTTCGAATCAAATCATTATATCTTTTTGTTATATTCATCAACGCAGTTTAAATATAATTAAGGCATATTAGAGTGCCTTGGTTTTGTGTCTTGTATTGTCTCGTTAACGTGACTAGTTAGCAAGATACAAATTCTAAAATTTGTATACTTGCTAGTAATGGAGCAAGAACTTCAATTTGATACCACCCATTAGGGTGCACTCTAAGCAACATTATGAGATTACTGATTTTTCTTAAGATATTTTGGTATACAATACGTTAAATGTGATCAAAATATTTAACACTAGTTGGGATAATATAACTAATAGAAATTGATTGGAAGAGTAATGTGTTTTACAATTGTCAGATTTGTGATGATCATTTTGCTAATAAATTAAAACAATTGTTATAAAGCTAATTAAATATTTAAATATGGTTATTCTAACCCCCCCCCCCCCCAAAACATTCACACCCTTTCGATACAAGCAGGAAACCTCCAAATGCTTTAATTGTAACCTATAGGGGCAAATTTCTACAATCGTTGAAAGGTCAACTTCTGTCTCTGTGGGATTCGTTTGTAACTTTGAATCCTGCAAATGTCATAACAAGAACAATCGTGAAAGCTCCTTAACCGGTTTGGGTGGTGCCGGTCGTGGAGGCTTCGACGATCAAATTAGTATTTGTCGGAGATGGAAGACCAGCTATGATTTAAGTGTTTTGTTTGAGTGTATTTTATGTAGGGTTGGTAGAAACTATTTTTGTATTCTCTCCTTTGGAAAAATGCTCTCTCCCCCTGCATATAGAAGGAGGGGGGTATTTATAGAAGAATAAAGATCAACCTCGGGAATTGTGCGTACATTCCATTTGTTTCATTGGACCAACTTGTATAAAGGAGATGTATGAAAAGTCTATTATCTCGGTTGTGTCAGGGTTGATAGATATACAAGGGGATAAAGTAACAATATGAAATGATGAAAACAGGTGTTGATAGAAGTATGGGTAGAATTGTAGGCGCTATTTAATGAATATATATTTATATGAAAGAACGTCATACCTCGGGATATGAGCCTGTCACATCCACAAATGTCGGCTGTAAACTAAGTTGACAGAAACTGCTTTACGGGAAAGTAGTTCATGAAGCGGCGCTCGTACGAGGCAACACCATTACTATATTGGCGCCTCCACACGGTCGCCAATACAATAAAGATGTCTTTAAACCTAATTCCATTTTGTTAAGGAAAAGTTACTGTAAGCATAGTAGAGTAAGCAGTCTATAAGACTTCTGCAATAAGTGTCAGATGTTATGTCACATAATGTCAGAGGACTGCTACGTTACTTAGCAGTGATGTAAAAGTTATATATGGGCCTCGAGATGGGCCTAACTGCGGTGGTTAGGTTTGTGGACCCAGATAGTCCAGTTAGACTTTGTCGTTATATGACCGTGTGGGGCCATACCATTTTTGGCACCTACAATTGTCCCCCACTCTTTAAGCATGAAAACAAATTCAGCTTGGAGAGTAGTACACGATGTATCCCTACAATAAACAAAAAATGATGGAGTAAGTATAATTTGAAATGGAATGTGTAACACGGATAACCCAAGATGTCGTGTATACGAGACGCATCTTGATGAAGCATATCCTGAAGAGGCTTGAACAGGCTACTGCTGCTAAACCCGTTTTATGCTGATGAAATACAACTTCGCTTGTTTGAAGCTGTATGGTAAACAACCTCATTTGTTTGAGGTTGTATATAGCCATCACGGGCGTTAGCGTAAAAGCTAGATTGGAGTCAAAGCTGTGGCCTGAATTGGCGCTAGCATAATGACTGTAATGAAGCTGTTGCTGTGGCCTGAATTGGCGCTAGCATGCTAGCTATCCGATGAAATCGAACGGTGTTCAAGGGCGATCGTACGCAACCTTGTATATGTGAAACTGTAGGTATGCTGTAGGTAAGCGTAATGTTCAATATCAATTGACTAATGGTTTCTGTAAACTGCCTCAAGAGAATCAATGACTATAACAACACCGTATGGATGCCATCATGTTGAGGTACAAATAGAACTTTAACAGAAATATTAATAGAAATACTTCGTAGCACGTGTCAATACGAAATGACAGGTATTTAATGCACCTGACGTGCACAGTAAAAATTTGAATTGTTACGGCCAGCGTTTCTTGGGGAGCACGTTTCGGAAATCGTGCTTCATGATGACCTTTAAGGGCACTTTAGGAAACGTAAAACCTGAGACTGAAAAATGTTAACTACTCTCACACTGATAAGATAAAATACCAAACTTCCGATCAGAATTTGCTAAGAAAATCCTGAATTTCGTGAAGAAATAGGAAGAAAAGAATCGTCAAGCAGGAAGCACCAATCAAAGGTAACTCTTGTTTACGTTTGCTCTAAGTATAGATTTCGCGTAATGGCGCGACGTGATACTCAAGAATCGGAAAACGAAGAGGTATATGGAAGTGACGGAGTTCCTACCGGTCAAAACAGAGGTGAATAGGAAACCAGTGTCAACTATTCGTGGACTGGGACGGGGAGTCAAGAATCTGGTGATAACAGAATCGAATCCAATAGCGTTGTTGATAAGGGTAAAGAATCAAGAAGAAATGGTCACATTAAAGGACCTCTGATACCGAAGGATTTGAACCCTAAATCGGTACTAGCATCCAGTGATATGGATTATCTTCGACGAGAATACAGAATTCATTCGTCCATTGAAATCAGACCTGGAGCTGACACAGAAGGAGTTAATCACGAAGTCCTTGGGTGGTCGCCATTCTACCTGCTATCGTTTCAAATAGGGTTAAGATTCCCTATACCACAAATTTGCTCACAGACGCTTGTAGAGTATGGAAAATATGTCCGAGCCAATGGATGCCAAATGGCCTCAGAATTTTGTTGAGTGTACAGTGTTTGGCTGAGAAAGAAAATATTGAATTTGGGATTAACGAATTAGCAGTAGTATACTACGCCAAAGAAAGTGGCCCAGGAAGATATTGCATGGTACGGCGGAGAAATAAACAAGACCTGATTCTTGATACCGTCTCCAATGATCATATTGGTGGTTGGAAAGACAAGTATAGTTTTGCTAGGGGTGCCCTGGTATATGGGCTTCATGGGGATTTGAACTCGAATTGGGTTGAAGCTAATAGTAAGTTTCTTTCCTTCTACATCTGTTGACGATTGTTACTAAATCTTATGCACCGTTTCTTTGCAGCATCAAGGAATTCCCTGAGCAAGTGGCAAACCAGTCCAGAAACACTCAAAAGAGTGGATGATTTTTACAGTCTTGGAGAACGTAAAAGATCATGAAAAAACATCCTAACTACTCTCAATTTAAAGAAATCGTCTTTCTGGAGATATATCAGTAAGTGTATCTAAATGCCCAAATGAATAGTTTATATCCCACAGTTAATTATGCGTTGGACACTTATTCTACGCTGTTAAATGCGCAGGTGACAAGATGTTTGAGAAGGTTTTTGCTGATATAACCGACGCGGATGACTTATATGAGGCTTTGATGCAAGATGTCGAGCAAAATCAACAAAATCAAGAAACCTCAGGTGGAGGTTTTGATGTAGCTAAACGTGCTGCAGAAGCGTCTAAGACTAAAAAGGTTGGGGAAAAAAGGAAAATAGGTGAAGAAATGTCTAAGAAGAGGTCAAAACAAAAAGAGGATCCAATTGGTAAAGGGAAAAAGTAGATCACTGAAACCAGTGGAAAATCAGTAACTGAAATGGCGGTTCCTAACGTTGAAGATGGAACAAAAGTCTCCAGAAAACTCCTTCACGACGCCATAGCTCAGGACCCAGAGGTCGGAGTGGTGCTCCCATTATAACTGCCATATCTACATCTGCTGCCGTCGCTCCGGATGACGATTCGGATGAAGGTGAAGGAGACACAATTCCTTTAGTTAGAAGGCTTCCCAGAATCAGAACTGCCAGAGTGGACTCCGCTGAACCAGTGGAAACACTAGCAACAGAAGACAGTGGTGATTTTGATCCAATAACTGATGATTATGTTGAAACAATCGTAGAGTCAGAGGTAGCTAGAGGTGAAATTGTGGTGAGTGGATCCAGGATTGAACTACCGCCAATGGGCAACCAAGAAGAGGAGGACACTGCCCAGAGAGGGGAGGATATTCAACCCAAGCTTAGGTTGGACTTTACATGAAGTGAAATGGAAGAAATATCCATATGGGTCCCTAAATCCTTGACTGTTTCTTCTGCTCCTGTGCTTCCGCCCGTAGGTATCAAAAAATTTGTCTTCCCTAAAGATGCCAGGAAACTGGACGCTATGCCTCTACCCAGCCAGTTCAACTACTCAATGGCTCATTGTTTCACTGTAAGTTTCCAGATATGTTCAGTATCATAATCAGTTTAGTCAGGAGTATCGCATATGACTGATTTCACATTCTTAAGAACCATGTAATTTGAACCAAATAAATAAGTGTCAAGTCGATTACAAAGATTTCGTACCTAAATCGTTTTAGCGCACTTAAGTTGAATTTTCCTAAACTCGATTGCAGGGTGAACCATGCTATTGACAATTTGACTAAGGAGAGAACTGAAAAGGAGAGGCTAGAGAGCATGGTGAAATTGTTAGAAGACAATATATCCAGTATCACCACCTTACAAGAAGAACTGAAGCTACAGCTGGTTGGGGAGAAAAATAAGAACTCTGAGATGTCTGCTAAGTCGGAAGAAAAGCTGAATGAAGCAAATAACGAGCTGTTACACTAGACTGAATCATTGAGTACATTGGAGAAGAAAATACACGATGATGCATATAAAGCCAACCAATTTGAGTCAAGAATCGCTCAGGCGACCAGAGATGCTCAATACTTTAAGGACTGCTGGGAAGGAGTTACCAAGCAACTGAAAAGTGCTGAGAACAAAGTAAAGATAATGGAATCCCAAATGCACCACCAGTCTAACAAGCTTGGTGAGGTCTCTAAAGAAACAGACCTGCTAAAAGATTCATTGGCAATACAGACTGTAAAGACAGCAGAATTGGTTGAAATGGCCAGAAAAATGGAAGACAACTACATCATCAAAATAGGGGCCATGGGAGGTGTTGGGCAAGCCATGGAAAGGTTTAGACTACTAACCCAATACAAGAAAAACGAGCATCATAAATGGGATATAGATTTGTTGCTTAAGAAGGCTATGGTAGTGCTTGAACACTATCAGCCTAATCAAAGATGGGTTATTGAAGAAGACCCTGAAGGGCTTGGCATTGGGAACCAATTGGCGCCTCCAAAGAGCAGTATTCCTTCTGCAGAGCAACTGCCCATAGAGGCCATCGAATCACCAGCACACGAGAGTACCGATACTCTTTCTACCTTTGGTACCGCCAGAGAAGACCCTCCAACTGGACCTCTAGTCCTTGGGATTGAAGCTTCAGGTCCTCAGCCAAAAAATATGGATCAAGATATCTCACGTGCAGAACCTCCCGTTACTATAGAAGCTATAGGAACTGATGAGACTATGGCAAGAAATATTTGAACTTTTGGTTTAATTTTCAGTTATTTGTAGTAATTGTCTGACATTTCGCGCTTTAACTCGCTAGTACTTTTTAACATTTCTGTTTATAGATTGCCATTCCTATTAGTTGCTTAGACTACCCTATTCTGTCCCTCAGTTTTAGTTGGATTTTTAGGACGTAACTCTAAAAGTCCAATTGAAACTTTAATGGATTACGTGTAAATCTGTCATGATGGGACGTTTTGCTTCTATTAAATGCAATTTAATGAATATGTCAGGGTGAATCTTGACTTAGTATACGTAAAAAATTTGGATACCCGGCAAGGATGACGAGTGTCTCCTAACGTGATTGGCGGACTTGAGAAGAAGATAAATCCGCAAGACTATTACTCTATATAAGCAGCATAAAACGAGCTCTATCTTAAAGGTCTCAAAAAACCAAAAAAGAAACGTCGGTGATATTGGTATCGATGATCAGGCTACACTGTCAGTTTTGACATAGCCCATATGGGTTGTCTACTACTGACGGTGAGTCTGATCATGAGAGGCTCCATTGTATTAGCAACGTTGGCCTGGCTTCATTGCCAGTCCTGGCTTACCCCATGGTGGTAGCCTAATACTAGGAATGAGTCAGTCCAACTGGGCTTCTATGATATCCAACCACGGTCAACTGTTTTGGCGACACCATGTTTTGGCGATGGTATGCGGTAAAGATTTTACATATCTTAGAAATTAATTAATTTTCACTAAATGCTTTTAGATCTTTAATACTGGATGAACCTTTATCCCTCAGTAATAAATGCATTAATGGCATACGCTGATTGGGATAATATGAAATGGCATTTATTATTGTTTTAACTATTCAAAGACAGTTCCAAGAGCCTTTTACAATTCTCTAGATTAATTGAATATAGAGATTTAGAGGTTTTAATACGTTAGACTTCTTTGTCCACATTAAATGTTTATGTAGAGATTCTATCGGTTGTAAAGTTAATCCTGATTCATTGATTACTGCAAAGATTTAATTATAGATTTAATTGTGGATACGTTCGAGAAGATGAAAAGGTAAGATTTCTCACTATATAAAGACTAATCTGGATTGACAAAGAAATCAATCTACGAAAAATATAACCCTTTACTATCACAGAAATGGCTGCCTCTCAAAGCTCTGTCAACTCTCCCTCTGACTCAGATGACTGTAGGGACGTGAGTTCCTTCCTTCCCCTAGACTATCGAAATCCTACGCAGTATATTACTGATCAGAAGGAGGAATTAAAGGAAATGGACAAAGACATGCAAGGCTACATGGACCAGATTGCAGAGCTTACTAAGGCTCTGCAAACTGCGGGGAGTGCTATGCTCCAACTTCAAGAACTTGCAAAAACGCGAGCTATGAAGCAGGACACCGCAAAACTTCAAGACTCTCTCCTTAATCTTTCTTCTTGATTAAGGAGACTAGAGAAAAAATGAATGAAAGTTTAGATTTATGGTCTTGAAAGTTTTATGTAATAGAGCTCTATGGTTAGTAAAATTATACTTCTCTTAATACTGTTTATTATGACTATCTTTATTTATACTTTGCAAATAGTATGCAAATGATGGACAATGGTAAAGCTTTAATAAATAAAGAAAATAAAAATTCATTAATTAAAAAAGCTTATCTGTAATGATGGCGCCCCTGTATTATGGCGTCTGAACATCTCACTGGATTGTAGAGCTTCACGCTATTCAATTCCTACACTCAAAGGATAATCAAAGGTAGTCTCATCGACACTCCGATGCTTAAATTAGTTCATATAGTTTATTAACATACACACTACTGTGAACTGTATAAGTTAAACATTTAAAGACATTTAAAGAAACTTACACAAAGAATGATAACAACATAAAGACAAAAAGTCAGAGGTTCAGGAATGGTACAACTTTAGATGAATGGCGTTCCAAGGATGTAAGATTGTTTCACCACTCTCACTGCGTAGCTTATAGGCGCCATTCCCTAGTACTCTATCAATCAAATAGGGGCCTTCCCAATTTGGACCCAACTTCCCGGCATTCAGTTCTCTAGTATTCTTAAAGACTTTCCGAAGCACCCTATCTCCTTCCTTGAATGCTCTAGTTTGGACATTTTTGTAAAGTACCTTGATACTTTATCATGATAAGCAGCTGTTCGCATGAGTGCTCTAGCTGGTCATTCAACTCCTGCCAATTTCGCTGTTCATTTGTCCACTGGAATCTGGCAAATGGAAGCCCAGCTTCAACTGGTATAACAACCTCGGATCCAAAGGCAAGAGAGAAAGGAGTTTCCCCCGTAGGCGTCTGTGAAGTTGTCCTGTAAGACCACAACACTCCAGGTAATTCATCAGCCCAAGCTCCCTTGGCCTTTTCCAAACACTTCTCCAGGGTTTTGATCAAGGTTTTGTTGGATGCTTCCGCTTGGCCGTTGCATTGTGGATGTCTTGGCGTTGCAAAATCCATGCTTATTCCCCAATTTGCGCAAAACTCCTGAAATTGGTGACTAGCAAACTAGGGGCCGTTATCCATCACAATCTCCTTGGGCACTCCGAATCTGCAGATGATATTCTTCCAGACAAATTTCTTCACGTCCAGATCTTTAATCAATGAATAAGACTCAGCCTCTATCCATTTGGTGAAGTAATCTGTCATTGCCAGGAAGTATTGTCGTTGCCCTGAAGCTTTAGGCAGGGGACCAACTATACCCATTCCCCATTTCATGAAGGGCCAAGGCGCCACAATAGGAGTGAGTCTTTCCGGAGGCATGTGAGCAATCTGAGCAAATCTTTGGCATTTGTCACATTTCCTTACATAATCAATCGCGTCTGACCTCATCGTTGGCCAATAGTACCCAGTCGTTAATGCACGATGAGTCAAACTTCTTCCTCCAGAATGATTACCGCACTCTCCTTCATGCAATTCTGCAAGTACATACTGGGCTTGTACTGAATCTACACATCGTAGTAAAGGACTTGAATAAGACCTTTTGTATAGCTTCCCATCATATACTGTGTACCGTGCAGCTCTGGCAACCAAGCGTCTTGCCTCGTTCTTTTTCGTTGGTAAAATACCCACAACCAAGCATTGGATGAATGGAGTCATCCATGTCTGGTCCATGCTAACCGGAAAGACTTCACTACTATCCTGATCTTTTGAACCATTGCGGCTTTTGATCGACGACCATTTCAAGTGTACCAGAGGAATCATCTGCCCTTGGGTTGTTTGGATTGATGACCCAAGGTTAGCTAAAGCATCTGCATATGAATTCTCCGCACACGAAATCTGAGTTATAGAAAACTCCACGAACGCCAGCTGCAATTCCTTCACTAACTCCAAATAACAAGTCATTGTGGGATCCTTGGCCTGGTAAGAACTGAGAAACTGATTCACTATTAACTGTGAATCTGAGTGAACCTTCAAGCTTGTTACTCCATGTTCCTTAGCTAACATCAGACCAATGATCAGAGCTTCATACTCCGCTTCATTATTGGTTGCATGGAAACAGCATCTGACTACCCGTTGAATCACACTTCCTTCCGGAGAAATCAGCACAATTCCCAGACCACTGCCTCTAACATTACTAGAGCCATCTACATATAAGGTCCACACCTTTGGTGCTTGATCTACCATGCAAAGTAGTTCTTTGTCTGCTTCTGGCTGTATCGATGGGACAAAGTCAGCTACGAAATCTGTCAAGACTTGCAACTTCATCGCTGTTCTGGGTTGATAGGTCATATCATACTCACTAAACTCCACCGCCCACTTGATTATTCTCCCAAAAAGCTCAGGTCTAAGTAGAATACTTCTCAAGGGAAAGTTAGTCACTACGGCAATCAAATGACATTGAAAATATGGCCGCAACTTCCTGGCTGCAACCACCAAGGTTAGAGCCAGCTTCTCCAGCAAACTATACCGAGTCTCAGCATCCAGTAAACTCTTACTCATATAGTACATCAGAAATTGCTTCTTATCTTCTTCCCTGATCAAACCTGCGCTTACTGCTACTGCAGAGACAGCCAAGTACATGTACAGTTGCTCCCCGGCTTTAGGTTTACACAATAATGGAGGGGAAGTAAGGTAGTCTTTCAGCTGGTTCAAAGCATCCTCGCACTCAGGCATCCATTCATAGCTAACAGATTTCCTCAAGGTGGAGAAAAAATGACAACACTTGTCAGACGATCTGGAGATAAAACGACTGAGCGCTTCCACTCTCCCATTAAGTCTCTGAATGTCCTTGACACAAGTCGGGGAAGGGATGTTCAGAATGGACCGAATCTGATTTGGGTTGGCCTCAATTCCACGCTATATGACCATGTACTCGAGAAACTTTTCGGATGCTATTCCAAAGGAGCACTTGGTAGGATTCAGTTTCATGTTATACTTGATCAGCAGATCAAATGCTTGTTGAAGATGTTCAAGATGTTGGTCAGCAACCAAGGACTTCACTAGCATGTCATCGATATACACCTCCATAGTATCCCCTAGATATTTTGAAAACATCTTATTCACCAGTCGTTGGTACGTGGCCCCGACATTCTTCAATCCGAAGGGCATCACCTTATAGCAATAAATTCCCCTTTCAGTTATGAAAGCCGTCTTCTCCTGATCCTCTGGATGCATCAAAATCTGATTATATCTGAAAAAGGCATCCATAAAACTCAACAGCTCGTGATCGGCAGTCGCATCGACCATCATGTCAATATGTGGCAGCGGAAACGGATCTTTCGGGCAAGCTTTCTTCAAATCTGTAAAGTCAATACAGACTCTCCACTTACCATTCTTTTTCTTCACAACGACGACGTTAGCTAGCCAGTCAGGGTACTGTACCTCCACTATAGACCCATTATCTAACAACTTCTAAACTTCTTCATTAATCACTAGATTTCGTTCATGAGCGAATCTCCTTCTCTTCTGCTTGACAGGAGGATACTCAGGATTAACCTTGAGCTGATGCATCACGACTTCTGGATCTATCCCAGTCATATCTACATGGCTCCACACAAAACAATCATGATGCTGCGACAAGAATTGGATCAATCTTAGTCGTAGATGAACGGGCAATTGCGCTCCAATCAGGGCTTTATGATCTGGAAAGTCAGGATGGATCTGTACCTCGTCAAGCTTCTCCATTCCTGGCTCATCTGGTTCCAAACCGGGTGCCTGGTTCTGTAGCTGCTATGAGGATTCATTCTTACTCCTCATTGTGGTTTTGTAGCAACTCCTAGAAGAGTGTTGATCTCCCAAGATTTCCCTAACGCCACCGCTAGTGGGATAGCGTAAGACTTGATGATAAGTATAGGGTACGACCCTTATTGCATGCAACCAAGGGCGTCCCATAATGGCATTATAAGCAGAAGGTGAATCCACAATGGAAAACTGGGTCTGCTTGTTCAGTCTTGGGGCATAGATGGGCAACACGACTTCACCCAACGAATGGCTCACCTCGCCATTGAACCCAATAAGTGCTGTCGACTTCCGCAATATCAAAGTCTCATCCAGACCCATCCCTTTATACGCAGCCAAGAACAATACGTTGGCTGAACTTCTATTGTCAATCAAAATTCACTTCAGATTAATGTTTGCAACCCGAAGCGTAAGCACCCAAGCATCATGGTGCAGATGTAGAAGTTGGGTAGCTTCGTCAACAGCGAAGACCATCACTTGGTTAGTGAAAGTCCCTACAGACCGTGCCATTTTAGCGGTTGGGTTCGCCGCTTCTTTCTCATGCCTCTTAGCAGAGGTATGAGACAGTCCACTAATCTCCGATCCTCCAGAGATTACACGATATGTTTGAGTGACTGGTGGTGGCGGTGGTAATGCCTCCGGGTCATCGACTTTTCTCTTTTCCCAAATGACTCTACCTCGTTCAGATAATAATTCTCTGAGAAGACCTTTCTTTAGCAGGTAATCCACCTCATACCTGAGGCCTCTACAGTCAGGAGTTGTGTGGCCAATATCCTGGTGAAAATCACACCACTTCTTAGGATCTTTCCACCCTTCAGTTTCCTTCTTGGGCGACACTTCACATCATTACCCATCTTCTTCAAGACTTGCACAGCTTTGACTTGGTGTATCTGAAGGGGATACTCCGGACAGTTTTTGGCGTAATCGGATGCTCCAGACTTTTGGGAGCGCCAATTATTGCTAGGTTCGCCAATAGTGGATTGCTCCTTCTTAGGACGTTTATCCTCACGTTTCTCTTCCCTAGGGGGATGGGATGGTTTTCTCCTCGTATCCTCCTCCCATCGAACAAACACAGTGGCTTTAACCAAAGCTTCTTCGTAGCTCCTTACGTCACACTTCGTGAGTTCTTCATAAAACTCCCCATCTGGGAGTAAGCAACTCCAGAGTGCTTGTATGGCAGTCTCTGGATCACAATAAGGTATAGACACCTTCTCTATGTTGAACCTGGATAGGAAATCGCGGAGGGATTCTCCCACTCGTTGTGGCAGTCGATATAAGTCATCAGAACACTTATGGATCTTACGACCGCTCGAGAACTGTACCATAAACGTCTCGATTAGCTTCTCGAAAGAAGCGATACTGCCGTTGGGTAAATTAATGTACCAGCGCAGAGCAGGACCAGTAAGAGTTGATCCGAATCCTTTGCACATACACGTCTCATGCATCCCATACGGTATGGCGATCGCACCCATCTTCAATTTGTAATGGGCCACGTGATCCTCGGGGCCATCAGTCCATTGTACAACTTCATACTCGGCACGCTGAACCTGTGCGGCAAATCAGTTTGATATATACTGTTTACAAACGGTGATCCCATATAGCAATTGGCGTTGATTTTGGCCAAGACGGGAGGGGCTTTGGTTAACTTATCTATATCTCCCCTCAACTCGATAATCTGTTTGGCCATAACTGCCTGAGCAACAGAAGCTATAGTAGGCCCCGTGAAAGGTGCAGCAGGAAAACGTGGTAACTGTGGAGGCCTACTCCTTGGGGAATTTGTCAAATCTACAAGAGCATCTCTATTGACATTCTGTTGGATTTCTTCTGTCGCGGGATCTTTACCTCGTGAGGTAGAAGCGTCATATCCCCCGGGCGTGGTTCCAGGAACGAATTGGGTATTTAGAGGGTAAAGTAAAGGGTCTCTAGGTGGTGTTTGTTCAAGGCGGGGAAAATGTGGAATTTGGACTGAAGCAGGATCATGGACTTGGGAAGTGTTTTGACTTCGGAGTTGTAACATCTCTTCGCGGAGCGCTGCGTTATCGTTGGCCATTGATTCTAACCGCGCATCTGTTTGCTCTTTATTTCTAGAGATGTCTTCTCTCATAGCTCGCATGAATTCCATCAGTTGCTGGTTAGTGGCTTCATTGGTATCGGCCATAATTGGAACTTGTCATGAAATCTTCTTGGTTAAATGCTTGCAAAAGCCCCCTATCTGGCGCGCCAAATTATAGGGGCAAATTTCTACAATCGTTGAAAGGTCAACTTCTGTCTCTGTGGGGTCCGTTTGCAACTTTGAATCCTGCAAATGTCACAACAAGAACAATCGTGAAAGCTCCTTAACCGGTTTGGGTGGTGCCGATCGTAGAGGCTCCGACGATCAAATTAGTATTTGTCGGAGATGGAAGACCAGCTATGGTTTAAGTGTTTTGTTTGAGTGTATTTTGTGTAGGGTTGGTAGAAACTGTTTTTGTATTCTCTCCTTTGGAAAAATGCTCTCTCCCCTCGCATATAGAAAGAGGGGGGTATTTATAGAAGAATAAAGATTAACCTCGGGAATTGTGCGTACATTCCATTTTTTTCATTGGACCAATTTGTATAAAGGAGATGTATGAAAAGTCTATTATCTCAGTTGTGTCAGGGTTGATAGATATACAAGGGGATAAAGTAACAATATGAAATGATGAAAACAGGTGTTGATAGGAGTATGGGTAGAATTGCAAGCGCTATTTAATGAATAAATATTTATATGAAAGAATGTCATACCTCGGGATATGAACCCGTCACATCCATAAATGTCGGTTGTAAACTAAGTTGACAGAAACTGCTTTATGGGAAAGTAGTTCATGAAGCGGCGCTCGTACGAGCCAGCGCCATTACTATATTGGCGCCTCCACACGGTTGTTATATGACCGTGTGGGGCCGTACCATTTTTTGCACCTACATAACCGGCATTAAAAATGAACAAAGAGTAACAAACAAAATATGAATACTTTTTCAACAGTTCCATGCAAATAAATCAAACCACAATAAACACAATAATTCAAAAACATATTACCTGACCTTGTATGGTGAACCCGTTTGGTTTGAATTTCATTGTTTGTTTCCATATCCCTGTCCATTTTATAATCCAATGATGAAAAAGAACCCATCGACTTTCACAAGCCTATTCATTTCTTGACTTATCCACACCTCTTCTAATAATAAAGTCCTCCCAAACTCTCAACCAAACTAAGACTATATATTACTTGTCTTAACAATTGGGTCTCTATTAATTTTGACCCAAGCTTTACACAAATCAATATCCTCCTCCAATTTTCAGTTTGGAGGCCGTGTTGTTTGTTCTTCATTTTGATTACAAGATTTTCTCTTGCATTTTGAGGGCCTGAGTCATTTGGGATTGAATTATAGGTAGATTGACCTACAAATGACTATGTGGTCTACTGGGTTTGATTGAAAATTGATGTGGGTGTTGGGGATAATTATGCTATAGGAGGAGGATTGTGATTGGGTTGTTGATTGACAAGTCAACGTTGAACCATAGATGCGTTGTTTACAACTACGCATGGGTCTAGGTTTGATTGGACTAAGTAGAAAATAGAATTCCAAAAATGTGCTAGTTTTGTTGAGGGTGAATTATTTTTGGTTCAGAGGGGTTTGGGTATTTAGTGATTGATTGTTGTTCATGTTAGCAAACATATGATTGTCAATCGAAAACGAGCGAGAGAGAGTGAGAGAAATCGCAAAAGGTTGAGAGAAGGGAGAGTAGAGAGCGAGAGAGAGGCAGTAATGAGAGAGGGGAAATCGTAAAAGATTGAGAGAAGGGAAAGTTTTAGGTGCAACTATTTAAATACGCCACCATCAAATATATAAATGGTGGTTTATTAAAAATCATTGAAACATTTAAAATAGGAAATTTACAGGGATTTTTATCAATCGACATAATAAAATTGTCGCTATAGACTAATTTTCTTGTAATGACTAGTACTAAACTACAACTACAAGCTTGCTTCATATGGCAAGCAATGTTTGTTTGGGTGAAGTTAAAAATTGAGGGGACGAAGAGGAGGGAGAGAAATAATAATTTTGGAGATATATTTGTTTTGGTGAAGAAAGAGGAAAGAAGAGGTGAAATATTGGGCAAAAAGATGGATTCGTTGGATTTACTAAAAATCAATCCAACGATTTACAAATTGTGCAAGACAATAGCCCCGAACATCTCCCTAATCCGTGTAAAGCATGCACATGGTTATTTTATTTAAATTGGCTTATAAGTTCCAAAAAACTAAGGATTTTTTTTGTTATTTAGTACACTGAAGGAAGGTTGTAGCCTTTCCTAAACTGAGTTTCTAGACATGTGTTGTAGCGAATCTTTTTCAAGTGCATACGTCTTGATCCAAATTAATTGAAAAAGTGAAATAGCCATGAATACGTACATGATTGGCCCTATACTACATCGAATATATATTCATGGTCCGAGCTCGTGAATACTTTTTATATTATTCAAGCTCGTGTATTATGTTCAGTAGCCGCAAAAGTGTGAACATGCTTTATTGGTAGACTATATCACTAGTAAATAGATGATGATGGATGAGAAGATAATGGGACAATACTATACTAGTCAGAAAATAATTAATAACTGAGATATTGTAAATAATACTAAGACCTCAATATACGACCATATATGTGAACTCCAAACATTATTTTTCCCTGCTTATAAATTTAGAATCTACCATCGATGACCATCACATGCTTGAGTATTGTCCTAGCTAATTCTTTGGTAAATAATGGGCGACCACATGGACTCAAGTGATTCGGATGAAGAAGATTTGCTTAAGTTACTTGTTTTGCTTGATTTTGCTGAATGAGAAGAGCATTGTCTTAGTAGAACTCCTACGCGGACTTCATTGTTATTTGGCCATGAGTATGTATTTGAACTGCTAAATGGATGATCGATTGTTTGCTACCAATTCTTTCGCTTGGATAAGGTTTCTTTCATTCACTTATGTAGGAGCTAAGATCACGTAATCTTTTGGACGATTCGAGAGATGTGTATCTAGAAGAAAAGGTGACTATATTCTTTTACATAATTGAACATAATGTTCGACATAGAGTTGCAGGTGATAGATTCCAACATTCAATGGAGACTATATCACTTCATTTTCGTAAAACTTTGAAGGCAGTTTATAGATACGGGAATAAGCTCATAAAACAAGGGTCAACCGAACTCTCAGATCAATACAAGCAAAACTCAAAAATATTATCCATGGTTCGATGTAAAACCCCAAATCATCATTGTTACAATTTATTTATTATGTATCCTCCTATTATTTTGTTAATTTCACACTTTTTGTTTACAGAATTGCATTGGAGTCATTGATGGCACATATATTAGTGCATGGGCTCCTATTGGAAAATTAATTGCTTGCAGAGGAAGAAAATCAATTGTAATTTTGAATGTCCTATGTGCCTACGACTTTAATATGATGTTTACCTTCGTTTACGTGAGATGGGAAGGCACAACAAATAACTCCAGTGTATTTCTAGATGCAATAACAAGACTAGAAAATAATTTTTCACATCCAATTGGAAGTATCAACATAAATTCTAATATAATTTTTTATAGATTTATTATAATTATATCTTTCTATGTCCACTAATGCAAAAATTTTGAAACATGCAAACCAATATTGTCTTGTTGATTTCGGACACCCTTGCACCGCCAACTTCTTATCGCCTTATAGAGGAGGTCGATGTCATATACAAGAGTACCATGATTGAGGTAGAGGGCCCCATACACACAAAGAATTGTTTAACTATCGGCACTCATCAATAAGAGTGGTGATTGAAAGATATTTTGGAGTTTTAAAAACTCGCTTCCCAATTTTGAAAAATTGATGCCCCTACATTCCAACTTGACAAAGATTTATAGTAGTTGCTTGATGTGCAATTCATAATTCTTACGTAAACAGACACAACAAAATCTACTTTTTAATATTAACATGAGAAAATATGGATCCATCAGATATCCAACCATCAACTTCAATGGGGGTAAGCTCAAGCAGCAATAATAATTCGATTTGACTGATCAAGGAGTTGTTGCCATGTTCGGGTATCGTGACTATATGGCTAATTTGATGTGATTGGATCATTGTAACACACCAAATGCTTAATAAAGCACCCCTTGATGTTAAATTCATTTGACAGATACAATTGAACAGTTCTCTAACTTCTTTTCAGATTAATCCCCTCCATTGGTGCTTCTATTGGTCCCCAAAGTTCGAACTATTTTTGGGGTGAAGTGGTACTTGTTAATCTTGAATTGGCTCGGCCAATTCTCAAACAAATCGCCATTCAACCTTATGTCGTCGTTGCTATTCCGAATCTCTTCATCTCTGTATAAAGACGTCATCTTTGGATGTCTTTTCTCTATCTCAAGTCGATCGGGTACAACATGACAATGAAATCTATCGTAATTTGTCAATAAATGAATAACACTTGTGAATACAATTATTCTATGAGATAATAACACAAAACACTTGGAGGGATTAAGCCAACGACCCCGATTTTACCAAGTCCACCAAGTGAAGACCCATCAAATTCAAGATCTGGTGGAAAGAATCTTGCTGCCATTTCTAATCAGTGACAATGGCAGACATCAGAAGGTTTATCATTCAAGACCCATTAGTAGACCCATCAAGTTCAAGACCCATGGAGCACTACCAGTCGTTTGACAAACCACAGCACCACTAGTGGGGATCGGGGAGGTCGGTAGGGGGTGGTAGAGGAATACTGGAAGGGGCCGGCTATACCGAAGTATAGAGATGAGATAAAAGAGGGAGATATGGGAGTAAATTATTTGCAAATATGCCATGCGTTAATGAAAATAGTTCTTCGTGTTTTTCCACCGAGTTTCCCGTGTTTTCTTAGAAACTGAACAAAATTGTCATTCATTGTTTTCTTTTTTAGGTTTTTGAAAACACAATTTTACAAAACAAAGTATTGAAAACTAGCCTGCCAAATGAATTTTACATTATTTTTTAAAACTATAATCAATAAACTTCAAATTTAAGCTTAGTTTAGAGTTTAGTTTGTTTATTTGTTTATTTCTCATTTTCTCGTTTTTTTATTAAGATAATATTGTATATATAAAATATTATAACATTTTTAATTATATAAAAATATCTTATAATTTATAAGTTTAAATTCAATAATATAAATAAAGAAATTTACCAAAAAATATTAAAATTACAATGATTTATAAAATTTTGATTTTTTTATTTTATCTTTTAAATTAAAATTATATAACTTTTTTCATATAAACTAACGTCAATTATAAATTTTACCAAACAACTATTTATTTCATAACTTATAAACTATCTTATTTTTTTTTTCAAAGTTTATAAACTAGCTTTGTTTAATAACAAATAAGTTTTACGAAACGGAGGCTTTGACTTGATAGAAATAGAATTCAGAAATTATGATTATTTAAGATATAAATTTATTATTTTAAAGTATAATAAGGTGATTTAATTTAACACACCAATAGAGGCTAATTATATTAATCCCATAATTAAGCTACCAATGAGAGATAGTTTCGTTGACAATGTACTAGGTTAGACATATGTGTGTCTAGTGTTCGATTCCGATAAGAAACAAATTTCTAAACGATATTTCAAAAAACAATATTAATAATTAAGGTCTACCAACCCCCAATTAATTTCCTTTTTTGGAATGATCTTTTTATGGCAAAAAACCCTTTCATCACACTGGGAGAATCTGTAAATATCACCCCCTAAAGGAGATGCTTCTGGTGATCTTGGGCCCTGAATTCTCGGCTTGATTATTGGGACTTCTGTCTGTTTGGCTTTTTATAGATTTTTCCCGCGGGTAACTTACATTGGCTCCTCAATTCGGTGAGCACAAAGCTTGAGTTTTGGTCATCTTCTCTCTGTATTTTTTCCTGGGTGTCATTTTCTTCAGTTAATGGTGGTTTTGTGATTGAAATATTGTTTTGTGTATGTGAAATTGGATGTCAGAATTGAATATTACAAATGGGTTTTCTGCTTCTGGTAATTGAATGTGCTTGTTTTAGCTTTTGATAATTGCTGAAGGAACTGTGGATGCTTTTAGAATTTAGAACTAAACCAAAGGTATTAAGCGATTTTGGTTTATGGTGCCTATAAACTAAAAATGAGTATGCTTTTTGAAGAGCTAATGATGCATGTGTACTAGAGTATTAGAGGACTTTGGATTTGTGGGTTTGATCAAAAATTTTTGTTGGAGACAGGCGATGGAAGGGAATTTGTCACATGGACCTATGGATCCGGGTCTCACTCCCTATGGAGGACTTGACTTGCAAGGATCGACGAGAGCCCCCCATCAAGGGCAACACCCACATACAATCCAGCATCAGCATCAGTTGTTCCCTTGTCAAGGTTCTTCTGTCCATCCCTCGATTCACGAAGGGTTTCCGCTCACTATGGGAGCACCACATGCTTCTGATCAATCTGTTTCAGTGACAGATTTTAGCATGGGGGAGGGGGGGAAAAATTCAGTAAGCGACGAAGATGACCCAAGTTTTACTGAAGAGGGCGCTGATGATCAACATGATGCATATAGAGGGAAGAAGGGATGGCCATGGCAGCGTGTGAAGTGGACAGATAAGATGGTGAGGCTTCTAATAAATGCTGTCTCTTATGTAGGCGAGGATGTGGCTTCAGATTCCAGTGCTGGGCTTAGAAGGAAATTTTCATTTGTACAGAAAAGAGGTAAGTGGAAAGCAATCTCAAAGGTCATGACTGAAAGGGGTTTTAAGGTTTCGCCTCAGCAGTGTGAGGATAAGTTCAATGACCTTAACAAAAGATATAAGAAGCTCAATGAGATGCTTGGGAGAGGCACTTCTTGTGAGGTGGTTGAGAACCCCGCACTTTTGGATGTAATAAGTTTCCTAACAGAGAAACAAAAGGATAATGTCAGGAAAATATTAAGCTCAAAACAATTGTTCTATGAAGAGATGTGTTCTTTCCATAATGCGAACCGATTGCATTTGCCTCATGATCCAGCATTACAGCGTTCATTACAGTTGGCTCTTGGAATTAGAGATGATCGTGATGATCATGAAAAAGGTAACCAGCATGATGATCCAGAAGAAGCTGATCAAGATGTAGATACCGATGATCGTGACGAGTATGGGAAGAATCATGATTCACATGTGGATACCAGGGGACTATATGGGGTGTTAGGGAGCTCTGGAAAGCGAATGAGACCAGACCAGGGCCAAGATGATGTTTGTTTTGTGAATTCTTTGGATTTACCGGATTGCGACGATGGTTCTTATTCTCATCCACGGGTTGCACAAACTTACATCAATAAGGCCTTACCTGAAAGCGGCAGCAGCAGAATAGCTTTGTTAGGGAAGCATTGTGTCGAAGCTCGCACACTTCAGTTAGAAGAAAAGAAGCTACAAATGCAAGCTGACATGATGGAATTGGAGAAAGAGAGATTCAAGTGGGAAAGGTGTAGCAAGAAAAAGGACCTTGAATTAGAAAAGCTGAGGATTGAAAATGAGCGGATGAAGCTTGAGAATGAACGTATGACATTAGAGTTGAAGCGCAAAGAAATGGAAGCTGGCTTAAACTAATGCTGGTTTCTTTGAATTTGCTTCTTCATAACTTCCTGTCTTGGGGTAAGCTTTCCTTCTCTTTTCCATTTTATTTTATTTTTTGGTTTCTGGCAATTACTCATTTGAGTGGATATGGTTCCTGCTCTTCTTTTTCTCCTGACCTGGGTGGCCTTGTTCGACTTGTTGAAGGTCTGTCAGTTATGACAAATAGATAGGTTTTGTCTTTGTGGAAAGTTACTAACCGCCCTTCCTTCTTTATAGTATTTTGTTTGCTAGAAAACTTCACATTTTAGTAATTACCGTTGACTCTCTTTACAGTTGTATTTCTTTTAAAGTCTTTTGAGGGTTAGATAAAATCCACTTTTACACTGCAGAGATTTCACTTGATAGGTGAAGAGGCATTGGAAATATGAATTCACTTTTTGCGTCATTTTTCAGAGGAACTGCTTTCTGGAAATTTGGATGGTGGACATTGGATGCTATTGGACATCTTTTCCAGATTATGGGATGCTATGCTATGCTAAGCAGTAGTCATTTTCTTTTGTTTTGTTGTAATAATATCCAAGATAGTTTGAATAGGCTTTTTGGCAATTGTCCTTTACAGACTGAATCCTGTGGACCTAAACTCATCATACATCGACTTGCAATTGCAAACTTGAAATTTGAGTGTTTGTTTTAAAAACTCTTAAGTGTTGCAAACTTTTTACTTGTTTGGTAAGCATAGAAAGCTAATGTTGGTACTTGATAGCTGCTGGTGGCAAATGAGCTTTGGAAGTCAGAATTTTTTTTGGTCTGTTGTTCTTTTTGAGCTGAATGAGTGCGTAGTTAGAGCAAACTGATATGTCATGAGGTGGGTAGAGTAGCAATATTGTTCCATGGTTGCTTGGAATGCATGTGGATGTAATTTGAATCTGTTGATGCCCATTCAATTGTAATGTCATTTCATGAAGATTTTTGCTGTGATTTTCAATGTTTGACCATTCTTTATGTACACTTTGAATGTGCTGATGGCTAACGCTCTCAATCAACTGTGATATCATTTCATAAAGATGTTTGCCTGTGATTTTGAATATTTGGCTCTTCCAAGTGTATATATACTTTTATATTTGCAGTATGCACACACACCTGCGTATGATTGTTTGTCCAGTTGAGCCAAAATTAAAGTCACATATCTGTGGAATACAACTTTGCTGTGTAGATTTGTGGTTTTCAAGTTTCACCTGTCTATCGGTTATTACTTGACTATGTTTACCTGAATTATGGCTTCTCCTAAAATCATTCTCATCCAAGTAGCAAGAAAAAAATTCCAGCTTCCCAATGAAAAGTTCCCTTCTCATCACACTAAGATTTTAGCTGATGAGATTGGTGTTTTTTTATGGATTGCCATTTCAAGTATTGCTCCCATCGGACTTCTTATGTCAGGATATGGATCAAATAATAAATATTCTTTTTTAGGTGGTCTACGAGCCGCTGCTCAATCGATTAGTTATGAAATACCATTAACTCTATTTGTTATCAAGAACACGGATGCGCCTGTCTCAGATAGTAGCCTGTTCTGAGCCAACTTTCCCAAAACTCGACAAGGTTGAAACATGTCTTATAGAAGAGAAAGAAGGGTCGTATAGTAGAAAAAAATAGCTGTGACATGAACTGAGCGGTGCTGGTGCTCATCAAGCACCATGCTGAATGGAAGTTAAGACAGATACCACCATACAATTACAACCTGTATTTGCTCAATGGATACAAAACACCCATGCTTTAGCACCTGGTGCACCTGGGGGCCACTTTACATAAAGTATGCCTCGCCCGAATTAGTATATTTTTTTGTTTTATGCCTCGTAACTCTTCCTCAGCCAGGCTTGGGCAGAATATTCAATTCACCCTCTTGTTGGATCAGAAAGCCCTAGTTATTGTTATTCGATCCACCTTAACCAATCAGAGCAACTTCTGTGTTAGATCAAGTGACCTTTTGTCTTATCATATTTACCCTTATGTCGCTGCACATTCCCGCATACGGCATACCATGACCAATTCGCTACATTTAATATTTGAGCTTAGCATGTTCATCATTGTGAGGCATTAGGCATAGGACAGCCCTAGAGAGGTGGCCTTTTAAAAGACCTATTTAATTTACTGTTTAACTTAAAGGGTATTCCTTGTTCACACACAAATATCAGACGCACTCTTCAACTTCATACATCAAGGTTAACTCTATGGTATACATCCTCCTCAATCTTTTCTTCATTCTGTATTATTGAACCAAGCTATTAAAATTCCCATTTCTTCCATTGCTTTTCTATCTGTGTTAACCAGACCCTCTTCTCTTCTTGTTCCTACTTATTCTAAAGCTTATATTCCAAAGGATATCTCTCTCTTTTTTTTATCGAATGGCCCAAAGCATATCTCATGGAAGTAATATAATTTGCAAACAAAATACACCAAGTGACTTTCATTTTTGAGTAGATCTTGTAAGCTTGTCCGTCACTATAGCCTCAATAACAATAATTGATGTGAACCTATTGTGATGAGAAAGTCCTTTGTTGATCCTCTTGATATTCTTATGGTTGCCATTCCTCATTGATACATATCCTTAATTTTGTTACGTAGTTACAGTTTTGGAGTAGAAGTCAATACCGAGGTTGGAAGGATATAGAATTTTCTTTTCTTTCCTCCTTTGCACATGCTAAACTGGTTCATTGTCAAGTGGTGCAAAAACCCCTTTTGTATTTGGGAGACAAATTTAGAATCGCTTTGTGCTTTTATGAACAGTTCTTCAGAACCACGAGTTTCTTAATATCAGAAGACTCGAGTGATCCAGTTGGTGGAGAACATTTTTATGCACCCTTATCCCTTTTCTTTATTCCGGCAGCACTATTTACTTTCTGTTTAAGAGGGAGGGGAAAGAGGTTGGGTCCTTGTGTGAGGTTCTACTGGGTGGATGTTGGGTAATTGGTTTCCGTAAGGACTGGAGATCCTTGTCCCCATGCAGATGTAGAAATGGCACTGCAAGGAACAATGATGAATTATACGAGAGTATTAAGTGCTTGTTCCCGTACGATGTACGAAGCAACGTGATCAATTTCCTTCCCTGTTAGAAATAGACTTACATAGAAATTTCTCATAGTTTCTAATTGCTAGGAAATATTTGCTAATTTATCTTGTCATTTAAACACATAAGATCAGGTAAGATTGTGCCTCCAGCTTTATTTCTTAAATATTATCAGATTTATTCTCTTACTTTCTCTCTCTCTCATTGGTTTTATTAATTGTTGAATTATACGAGAGTATTAATTGCTTGTTCCCGTATGAAGCAACGTGATCAATTTCCTTCCCTGTTAGAAATAGACTTATATAGAAATTTCTCATAGTTTCTAATTGCTAGGAAATATTTGCTAATTTATCTTGTCATTTAAACACATAAGATCAGGTAAGATTGTGCCTCCAGCTTTTCTTAAATATGATCAGATTTATTCTCTTACTTTCTCTCTCTCATTGGTTTTATTAATTGTCATTCCTTGTCAGTTAGCTGTTGGCATAATTCCATTAAGAATGCCTTAATTATGAAATCTTACATGAACAAGCTATGGAATTCATTTTCTCATTTGAGGGTAGCTCTATTTTGTTCGCTTATAATTCAATTACAGTGCTTTAAATACATGAACCAAGTGACATTTCCAGAATACAATTTGAAAGGAAAATGATATGTTTCCAGAATACCAAGTTCTATTACTTTGTGCATTTGCTTGGAATGTTGTATAAGTTGTCCAAATCCTGCTTGATTTGATTATCAATTTCTAGGTTCAGTGAGACACTTAGCTGTTGAAGATCAACAACTTCAATACATGGAATATTTGACTAAAATGGTCAGTGATTGTGAATTAAAGATTTGAATATATTCAAACAGTTGACATATAACTTCATGTGTTGACGTATTGTCTGGACTCTATATGCTTGAAGTGATGTGATTTAGTTCTTTCTCTTGTTGCTTGTTAGTGTTGTCAAAATTGTTTTCTTTGGTTGGTATCTTTTAGAATCTCAGATTTAAAATTGTGATGTTACATTCTGGCTCTGTTGTCTTGATTAGGTGATTTGGATATTGCAAGGGACAAAGTTGCTCTGGACCTCATGGTTTACAGTGGGCCCGAGTGACTACTAATGATGCTGTTCAAAAAACTATCCGGTGCATTGTACAGACAAGTAGGTTTATAATTTTGAGAGCTGTGGTATAGATCAGAAGCGGATATGTTGAAGGTTAGCTTTTACTTTCTTGTTTTCAGTATTCTCTAGTTTTTACGTAAAGCTTTGTGTTTGACATGTTATTGATGCTCGAGGAACTTTCAGCTATGAAAGATATTGTAATTTTGTATGTTTCTCTTATTTTCTTAAGATGTCAAACAATTAGCATCCACTATATGGGAAGGCACACGAAAATGTGGTTTAAAGGCTACTGAAAATTGGGAAGGCACACTATACTGAAGAGCAAGTGATTATTTGGAGCATGATTATTTTAATGAACTATTGCAATGGAACTAACTGGTATTTTCATGCAAATGTGTCTTCAATTTGACTTGGACATTCTATATTTAAATTCTTTGTATGTACTCTTTCTGGTGAATAAAGGTGAATTAATATGGTCATGATGTTGCGATGAATTATATTTATCACATGATATGAAGTTGAGACTGATTCAAAATTGAAACATTACTCAATGTTGTCAAAGGCCAGCCTGAGGCGCAGACAGAGTGAACTGCGACCCTAAAGGCACAGTGCCTTCGCCGACGCTTGTGCCTCAATGCTTGAAGCCTCTCCTCTGGCCCATGCCTCAATGGTTTTCTTACTTGTGACGCTGTTTTGGCCTTTTTTTTATTTATCTTCTAGTTGATTTTCTTAAGACTGCAGTTGCACTAGGCCATAGATTCAAAACATAACTGATTTAGTTGCACTGGGCCCATGTAATCATAAAAAAACATGAGTGATTTAAAACAAAAACATGTAGATAACTGAGGAGCACCAGTCAAAGTGGTCATGCTCCTCACCACCTGCGCCTAGGGGCACAGGTTCCATCCCCATCCCCATCAACAAGTGAAAAAACATATGGAAAACTAGATGAGGCTGAACAGAACCTTGTCAAGAGGAGAAATTAAAGCCAAAAAAAAAGTGAGAGAAGGGAAGACATAAGTGTGAGCTTTGTTGTATTACTAGGACTGGCCTACTTTCGTACTTTTCTTGTGATTGTTTTATTTTACTCGTTATCTTTGCCTAGTTAGTGCCTCGTGGCCCTCCCCTCAATCAGGCATGTGCCTGAGGTGCACTTTGGGCTTTTGACAGCTCTTGCATTACTGCTAAGCATTTCCTTCTAGGCTTCTACATGAATGTTGAGAGCTGCAGTGGATGGCGTTGTAGATGCATGAACTTCGAAGAAAAATTCCCGTGCATTTGATATCTTGCAAGTTTTGGAAGAAACCAATGTTTCAAACATCTGAAAAGGGAAATTCAGAAGAATTTAGGATTGATATAAGTTAGCGAGTTCCTGCAGGTAAACCAGAGTATGGTTCCTACTTTTGCATGATAACTGCAAATTGTTCATATGTTTTATTATACATTTCTCTTGCAGGGCAAAATGATAATCATCCCTGCTTTCATCATCACCTTTCTCCCAAACCATGTTGGGGTCATATGTGAATCCATATCAGAAATTATTGAGAATCGTTTAGACGAATTTGTCTTCTCCTTTCATTCCTTTCAAAGGCTATACTCTTGTGTAGTCCTATAGAGTCCAAGCATTTTCTTATAACTTCCATCCATGTCTTTGTTGCTCTCCCTTTTCTCTTTATAATCTGTATGAATTTTTTTTTTTGCTCTAGGAACTATAGCATTGATCTCTCTATTTGTTCTTCCGATTTTCCCATGTCTTATTTTTAATTGTTGCTACTCCCATATGACATTTAATAGTCTCCTTTTTTATCCTATCCTCCCTTGTTTTGCTGCACATCCAACGCAACATTCTAATTTCTACCACACTCATTCTTCCGGCATGTTGTCAATAAAAGGTACAATAACATGTATGCATGGAGTTGCAGTTATGTGAAATTGACTTATTCATTATTGAACTCTTCTAATGCATTTCCTTTTAAATGAATGTCGAAAGCTGCAAGGGAAGGTGTTGCTCTGGATGCATTTGCTTCCTTTTCTCTCTATTAAAAAATGGTGATTTTACTTTAAGGAACTATTTACTGGTTTAAAAGAAAACAATGGTTTGGCTTTTGAAAAGGAAAGGCGTAAGCATTTAAGAAAGATAATTAGTTTGTGAGTTCCCACAGGTAAACATGTGGGGACCCTAATTTACATGATAAACTGCAAATTATACTTTTAAAAGTTTTGAAAGTTCACGCGGTTTACATATGAGGCAATTCTAGAATACTATCAAAGAAGAACTTTTTCTTTTCACCACCATTTTATTTTTTTCTTTCTGAGAGAGAACTTGGCAGCAACTTGTATTTCACAGTGACTTCTACTTTTAATTTCAAAGTAAATCAGCTCATTGTGAACTTGATGGAGTTGGTGCATAAATTTTGTTATTTACTTTACAGGGCTACAATCAGAACTTGCCTTAAGGGTCTATGTCCTGCATCAGTTTGTTTCCTTCTTTATTTAATTTTGTATTGATTTTGTAGGCTGTATATGGTGCTCTATAGTAAATTAACATGCTTTTATAATTCATGCATGTTTTTACATAGCAGGTGTTCTTGATATATCTATATCTCGGTATCTGTCATCTGCTAAAATTAATTATTGAAACAATTTTTTAAGTAAGCCATTCTTCAAAGATAATCAATCTGGCTTCCATTGCACTCTGATTTCTCGCCTTGGTGATGTGGATGTCAGTTAATAGTTTTTGGAAAGGCTGATAACTTTTACAGTATATTTCTTAAATTGCAGGTGTTGAAGTTATGCATTTCATTATCTGTCCTCCGGTGATTTTTATCTTCCAAAATTAACTTTGAAATACTTTTAAGTTGGCCTTCCTTTGATGGGTGGTACATCTTTCTTCACATCATGATATGAAGGTCAGTTCATTGCTCATGGCAAGGCTGAAGACCCTCTACTCCTCTAGTGTATGTTGATAATGGGTTGACCATGGAGACAGATAAAAGTGTCATTGATGGAGAATGATTATTGTTGCCAATATATTGCAGTTACCAATGGGTAGATTGAAAATGATATAAGAAGCTCTCATGGTGGGATTGCGGAGGAGAATTAGATAGGGATGAAGTGATTGGTCTATCTATGTTGAATTTGTGGTGGGAAATGGAAAATTTGGTTAAGTTTTGGCATGATGTGTTGTGGAACGTGACCCCTCAAAAGCACTTATCTTCCCCTTTTTGATTTGGCTAAAAAGGAGGAGCAACAGTGGAAGAAAACTTTTTTTCCTAATTGGAGTAGCAAGTTGAATGATTTGAGTTAATAGAGAAGCTATGGAATGGGAGGTAAATCACTTCTTGGATTTAATGAGAAGATTTATGAGTCCCCTCAGTGACCGATTGACCAAGAAGAAGAGAATGCTTGAAGAAGATCAAGCCTGTTTGTAATGGTAATAGAGACTGCATTTTCAAAGTTAAAAGACCACAATGCCATCCTTTGCCAAAAAAGAGTGTTTATTAGAGGCAAAGATAATTTTCGTTGGAAAGCTATTCAAAGCTGAAAGCTCTTATGACCATGGAATTTTTTTCTTTGGCAGGCCAGAGGTAAAAGATTCTTACTATAGACACACTGCGAAGGAGAGGTATTGTCATGAATAATAGATGATCCTTTTTGAGGTTGAAGTGTTGAACAAGAAACAGTGAATCACCTCCTGCTCCGTTTCTTGTGGACGTGAAAGCTTTGGTAGCTAGTACATCATATTACGGGTTATTCTTGGGTTGCTAATGGATCAATATAACAAGATGTAGAGGCGTGGAATTAGATTTATGAAGGAATGAGACTGGAATGGTAGCTTGTCTTCCATCCTTTGGTCATTTGTTGGTGTTTATGGAGGGAGAGAAATAAGAGTGCCTTTGAAGGAGTGGAATTATCCATTGACAATTATTTTAGTTCTTGACAATCTTTTATGTAGGGACTGGATAGCTGGATGGTGGTTGCTTCATAAGTGCTGCTCTCTCTTTGCATCAAATAGTCACCCAGGACAGGCCGCCCAGTTCTTTTTGATATAATCTGCAACCAGTTGTTATATGGTCTTTCTGTGTGATAAGGTTTGCATTACCATTAATCTATACGCATTCACATATAGATTTGTGCTTATATCTATACCATATATTATGAACAAAGAGGACTAATTGTCCTTAACGATATGCTCACAATTCTTTTTTCTTACTGTCACTGTGCCACTATTATCAGAAATACATTGCTGTCCCTTCAATGGCAGGTTTCCTTGTTCATCAGATAAATGCTGCCTAGCAAGGACTTGATTTTGCTCGACATTCTGCTGTGTAAACAACGGGCAGCCATTGGGGACTTGAATGGAACCAATTCTCGTTTAGTATGCCGCATCACAGGGGCAAGGAGGGAGAAAGGGTTTGTCTTACAGCACGGCCTGTCGAAAGGGAAACAGAAACTACTTCTCTAATTGGTTACTGCAACTGCGTGGAGCTCTTAATTCTTCTTTCATTGATCTCTGCACATACATGACCGGTAATTAGTATAAGGTTTTATGGAGAAGATGCGGAGGAGGATTTATAGCCATACTTGCAAAGATCATTATTGAATTCTGTCGTATCGTTCGACTAATCGGCAGTTTCTTTTCTTTTTCCCTCTCCCTTTTACCATTCAACAAGCTTCAAGAAAATCAGTGGATTATGATGATAAAAGAGAACTAAGAGTCTAAAACAATTGTGTGCTGTTGTTTTGAAGATTTTACGGAGGCGATACGTTGCATGGAAGAATGTATTTCTCCTTAACTACTTCAACAGAATATCCAATCAATACTTGGAAGAGATTCACATATCAGCCGTAGCTCGTCGTCTTTGCCACTGGCAATGTCTCCTCCAAAGGTTGAAGACGGTGGCTTTTTGCTCAAAAACCTTTTTCTAATATTCATGGCGCCCAAATACAATAATCAGATTGGCTTGACCTGTTTACTAATCCTTTTAGTGGGTTGGGCTTTGGCCCACAAACCACTGGTTAAACAGAGTCTGTGTAAAGCCCATAGCCATCTCATTGGGCATGGTATGCAGAAGAATTCGTCACTTGTTACTTTGTTGGTGAAAAGTAGAGAGCGAGAGAGGTTCGATAATTTGAAACATAAAAGTGGCATATGCTGAGGCTAACAATCAGATTACAAATTGCAAGTTATAATACCTTGTGTTCGAAGTGAGTTAAAAGAAAGGAGGCCTTTTGTTGAGGGCAGGGGTTAGTTTTTTTGGTTGTCGAGAATGACACATACAAGTTTGTTATTTGGAACGAGGGCCATTAGGCTCGTACTTAGAAATTTCTCACCCGATAACAGGATAAGTTGGGTAAAAAATCAGCGTGTAATGTCAACCCTTGGGTAAAGCAACCAAAGCAAGGCCTTTGGACACTAGGCCGACCCAGGACAACAATTTTCTTTTTTCCATTTTTTTTACCTAACCCATTAGCTCAGCCAAAAATCTACGCTACACTATAAGTGCAACCAAAAATAAACACTAACTTTCCTTCTCCCTATTCTCTTCCTCATTGAAGATCGCAAATAAGTACGATCTCACTTTATGATTTTTTTTTTTGTGTGCAATAGGACCTCACGTTACCGTGTCACTTCGGGCACCAAATTGACTAGGGTGGCCCTGCCAGTGCATGACCACATATGTTAGCTCTATAACAAGACACCAAAAAATAGGGGTTGAAGAGGCTTATCTGGTTATCCATATTTGTGTTTAACGTCACATAGATGTGGATATGAGTGTAAGTGCGAAACAAAGGAAGAAACAAAAGTAAGAGAAACGTGAGCATTTTGTTAGCATCCCTTGTAATAGGTCGTTGCTAGTGTCATATCCCTCTCCAGCTCAATATGGGCTTTCTCAGGGCCCACTATGGGGCCCTTTCAATCTTGATTAATCACAATGTTAATAATGGTTGATTAATAAAAAGCTTGAAGATCAATCATATATGGTTTTGTAGATGCACATGGCTTCATGTTCCAATGAAGTTCCAACTTATCTTTGCACATGGCTGGTGAATTGTGATTGCTTGCAATTTAATCTTACATTCACTTTGAAATTTACTTACCATTGAAACTTCTGGGAGTTCGAAACAATTACTATGGAAACTTTTGTATTAGAATTTTCAACCCATACATATCAATAATATTGTTCACTTTGCGTTGCTTGGTTTTCGTGAATACATGTTCGTACGACTTTGCCTTCTCAAGAGATCATCCATCCCAATAGTACTATTGCATGTGTACACTTAATTGCGGAATTATTATCGGATGTGGTTCATCTCCTTTAAGAAAATATGTTGTTGATAGTAAGAAACTGAATTTATTTATATATTAACATTCTGTGAATGTGCTTTTATATGTGTGTTAGAGGGGAAAATGTACATTCTAATTATTACTATTCTTAATAATCTTGCATAAAAGAAGTTTAAAAAATAAAAAGAAAAAGAAAAACCCTAAAAAGGGGAAGTTAAAATTGGTCCAAAAAAGGAGTCAAGTTGGATGGTGGGCTGCTTAGCTGGATCCAGATAAATATAAAGAGGTAAATCCACAATTCCACATGGAAGGCAGGAGATGTCAAAGTGTACATTAATCAACATCTCACATGCATGTGCACGTGCCCACACCCCATGTGAAGTATGCCTTTTGTCTATTATTACCATTATCATTATATGCATCTTCTTCTTTTTTCCATTATGGCCAAAGTAAATTAACGTTAGCTGCCTATATATATATATACACACACATATATTTTTATGTATTTAATCTTTATCTTATAAAGAAGATCGAGATTGTGTAAGGTAGATTATTAATGAATTCTTTTTTTTTTTAAAGTTCAAAAGGTCTAATTGTATTAGTTGAAAAAACCAATGCAGTACCACATCATGTGATCATTTTCCATACATAATGTATGAGTTTGGCACTGTGTTGCAACTGAATACAGTTGCAACACACCTCACAGCACCACAGTTTTTTGTGACACGCCAAATAGCTTTTGCGTTCCAACTCACCTCACAGCACCACAACTTTTTACCTCACAGTACCTCACCACACCTCACCACACTCCCAAACACTTACAATATATGTTGACTTGTCCTACGTAATCAAATTATGTCAATTATTTTATTTTAAATTAATGTACAAGGTAAACCTTAAGTGATTTTATATTAATATTATTAGTCATATAATATAACCGTAATTTAGATACGCCAAACGTACCTCACAGCACCACACCGCACCACGCCACAGTTTTAAAAATTATGCGCCAATAGCTTTTTGCGTTTCAACTCATCTCACAGCACCACAGTTTTATAACTCACAGCACCACATCACACCTCACAGCACCTCACAGCATTCCCAAACAAGCCCAATGAGTAGACGAAATCCAACGAAACAAAATCCTCCCGGTACAAATGAACATCGGTGATACTGCATCGAGATATACACCTGATTTTGGAAATAAAGTAAGAAAAAAAAAAACAAACAAACATAGAGCTCCCGTCTTCACCATTGAAGTAAGATTGAAATAACAAGCTGCTTGCATCTTCATATCCATATCTATAAGATTGAGTCAACATCCAAAACAAATCGGGCAATTTAAGTTAGCATCCATGTAGATGTAGAAGCAGAGGCAGATCTGGATGTAGATTGAAAGAGATATCTACCATCATCTTCATCATCATCAATTTTAGAGTCCGATATTGTCAATCGACAAATCCACAGAAAGAACACTAATATAACTCAATTTATTCGGCAAGTATACTAAGAGAAAAGATATCTATACATAGGGGAGGGGGAAAGACGAGAGAAGCTCGGCACCATTCTCCTCCCCATGATTTAAGTTCAATTTTTGTATTAACTGTACTATATTTTATTAAAGTATTTGAAAATTAAAGTGTCAATTCTTATTATTTCACATCTAATTGACATAACCTAATTTACTGGCATATAAATAAGCAAAGGTCAAACACCTCTAACACAAAAAAGTGTTTTCTAGATCTAAATGTTACGAAGATAGCTCAGGAGAACAAAACCGTGCATTCCGTGGTTTAGAGTAGACAATATTTATCGATGTGTTTGGGTTTGAATTTTTTTTAAAAAAAATTGTGCAATCTAAATGCAGGAAATTTGTTTTTGAAGTGGACATACAACCTTTCTATAAAAAAAATGTAGGTTTATAATATAGTTTATTTTTCATAATAAACTTCAAAATAGAAAATATGAGTTTGACACCTTAAAATTTTCTCAACGGTATTCAAAAAAAAACTTAAACTTATATGAAAATAAATGTGATCGTTTAACTAGTTAAAAGAAAAATCAAATTTTATTTTTCAGACTTGACAATTCAAGATTTGCACAGGAATATAGTTACGATTCTACCATATATGTTATTTTTTCCTTCCATCGAAAATCGATTTAATAGTATAGATGTTTATAACCACTACGTACTCTCCGTTTAAAAATTGAAAATTTGGGGTTGAAGAAGAGATGAGGGTGGAACCTTCCACAAGTTATTAATCAATCAAGAATTTGAAAGAGTTCAAAATCTGGTTATTAAAAAAAAGGTTCGAAATCTACCCTTGTTGTAAAAGATAGGTATGACGATACCACGGCTCATTTGCTAAAGGACGGCGAGAGGTTTATGGTGGTCGGAATTATGGGTTGTAAATAATAATGGACACACATATAAATATATAATGGGGCATATATACAGACCAGTATGTGGTTCAAAATGACAGAATTGAAAAGATAAAATTTAGATGTCAGATATTCAATTTCTGCAAACAATCTCTTCACTCATGAACGTTAGTCTGAGTACATTCTTTCTATCCCTTGAATCCCGTCTATTACGAGAGTTGCGCACAAAAATTTACCTTTTTTTTTAATATTTAGTGACTGGGAAGGGCATCAATACCCACAATCCAGCTAGCCAGGTGAAGTTGTACAAGGCATCTAATCCCACCACAACAATTTTCTACAACACATCACACCACTATAAAAATCATATACATACAATATATATATATATATATATATATGCATATAGTGTCTTGTAAGACAAGTAAATCATATAAAACCCACCCCACCAAACAATGACAATTTAAAACATGACAACAACTACAAAATTAAAGCTGCCCATGTTATTTGTGTTTGGGTGGGGTTGCATGACTTTAATTTTACAGATTGAGTACTACAGTGAATAGGACAAATCTCACCATAATACGCAAAGTATCCTACAATTAAAAACAAAATAAAACACTTTTAACTATTTGATTTAAAAATATTTGCAAACTCAGGCAAAGTGTGAAGATCTAAACAAAGATAAAATATGTAAAAAGTTGGGTTCTCATACGTAATTTACATTAGTTGGTTAAACAAGATAGCCTAGCTTGCAAGTTGCAACAACTACTTATTTTCTTCTTACCAACAAGGAATCGCTCAGTTGGTTAAGATTTTTTCAATACTGGTCACAAGTTTAAATTCCGTGTATTGCGAGGGGTGCATGTAGAAATGACCCTAACCACATGGCATGTGTGTGACATTTGGCCTAATATATATTTAAATTTATATACACTAATTTTATCTGCAATAGTTTTTTTGTATATTTTGTTGTGTTTTTGTTATGATTAGTATATATTAGAATTTATCTACACTATAGATAAATTTATATGCATTGTAGATAAATTTATATGCGAAAATAATCATCTCAGAATATATCGATTACAGATCTTATTTGATAGAGTTTCTTACGTTGATTTATAATATATAATTTTTTTTAGAGATAAATTGTTTTGAAGTTTCATTTAATAAATGGAAAAAAATAAGAACTAAAATGAAAAAATGTGGGAGAATTAAAATGAAAAGAGCTAATTTATTAAGGTTTTGTAATTTTATTAAATAAAAAGGGAAACATAGATAATTTAATAAGTTGTGTTCTTATTAATAAATTGAGTTGTATCTTTACTGATAATTTTTTTAGGTTATCCTTATTAGAACATGTCTTTCCAATTGTGCCTTTATTGGTAATTGTCCTTAAAAAAATAAAAAAAAAACTACTTATCTTCTTATTTACCACTTGTTTTATTGATTATCTTCTTTCACATTTCCCATAATAGCCCTTATTATTACTTTTTTCTTAAAAAAATTATATATATTTTTTGGTATTGAAGAATCTCTATGTAATGGAAGTAGCCTCGTAAAAGAATTATATTTAATTATTTATGAAGTAGCCTTTGTTTTCTTTCAACTCGATCAGTGAGGCCACTTTTCTATTGAAAATGACCAATTAATCTCTACTTATATTTTTTTTTGAGAAAAATCTCTATTTATATTTAAAATAATAATATATACATATAAACATTCTATATTGTTCACTAAAGTAATTTTTTTTGATAAGCTATATTTTATATTAGTATTAGTGGAATAAGAGACTCAAAGACTTGTCTTGATTGAAGTCCTACGTGAGAAAAAAAAAATGTAAAATTTCAATATCTATTTACACAATAATTTTTTCCTTTTAAACCTATTAAAATGAAAGTTTACACCCTATTATTTTAGGACATTCAATGTTGGATTGATTAGTTGGGCCCCACTTTTACTTTGCCCTATGTGGAGGGCAAGTTTGATCACTTGCTTTTTTCACGACTCAATCATTGAGAGTTTAATTATCATATTTTATGAGTCCCTATATTTATATTAATCAATGAACAAAATAAATTATTGGAATGACGGGATATCATTTACTAGGATCTTTAACATTTTTTGTATGCATAAAACTTTTGATTTTTTTTAAAAAAAAATTACATAAGCCTGATATTCCTTCCAATTTGCTTTAAATCTTAACATTTTGTTGACATTCAAACAAAAGAAAACCCATTACCCATGTACCTAAAGTGGGATTGTTTTTGTTTGATAAACAACCTAAAGTGGAATTTTGACTTCCAACATTCAGCATGTCATATCAATTTCAATACCAGATGTTCACGTTGATATTTATATATATATACAAAAATTCTAGGGTGAGCACATCCTTACTTTTAAAATTTACAGATCTGTTTTTTAAGTTGTTGGATCTGATTAATAACTGAGACTAGAATTTAGAATATTTACATCACAATTTCAATTATTGGTCAAATCCAACAGCTTAAAAAAAATTTCTTTATTTTTTAAAAAAGTAAGTACATCCTCACCAAAGAAGTACTTTGTATATATATGTGGGGGAAAATTCTCATAATAAAAAAATTAGGATAAGGGGTTACTGAAAATTCTGAAAAATCCACAAGAGACGTTAGAGGTTCCTTGACTAGAAGGGTTCGGCTCAAGGAAGCTCTGACGATTAAATCCAAGTCCATCATATGATTTCTCGCAAAGTGAAAATATAGTATTTAGAGTTAAAAAAGGATGATTCTACTTGATCTCTGAGCCTCTTTTATAGTAGAGGGTTGGTTCGTAACGCCCAAAATAAGGATCTTGGGAATTGATTGGATTCAAAGTATTTAAGGCTTGTGTCATAGTAAATCCATGAGATTTGGTCTTTTTCAAAAATAGATTAGCTGTTTCGAATATGTTGTCATAATTAGTAGGTGTCTCGAGGAGATTACAAGGTGATTGATGGGACATCGACTTTAAAGGGTGTTGACCAAGTAAACCAGTGGTGTTGACCAAGTAAACCAGTGATGATCGATCACATCAGATGTAGGTTGGTTGGGTATGGTCGAAGTAGAGATATATTTGAAGGTATAAGGGTATGGTGTTATAGGCGTAATATTCGATGTCGCCGACGTCAATATACTTCTAGGTCATAATTGCAAGTTTTAGGGCTTTGGTTTTTTTGGGCTAGATGCATCCGAGTATTAAAAATTGATAACAGATAAATGATAAAGGATAAAATAATGTTGATTTAGATGATATACTTGCTATTGATTTGTGATGAAGGTTGATTAATATGATGACAATTTTTTGGTCCTAACAATATATATATGGCTTTAGTCATTAGATCATAAGCATAAAATTATGGATCCATATTTAATATTGGTAAGTCGCGTACTAACTGAATATTGCCACCATTAATTTATTTTGTGGTCATAAATGGATTTACGTTAGAACATGTCCTTACCTATACCCGTACCTATACCCATCTCACAATTATAGTGGATCCCACTTGAAATGTGCAAAATATTTCTTTGCACAATTATGAATAAACAATATTTGTCAAACTAACATTTGTCTCCATCATAAGTAGGCCCTTTCTTTTACCACCACAAGTAGAGAGTGCCAATCTTACCCCACTATTTTTAATATCTAACCGCACATGATATGCCTCCCTATGTAAACCAAGTATATATACATCATGTGTTTGAATTTTCAATCACTTATTTAATTTTTTTTTGAAAATTATATTTATAATCTTTGGGGTCTTATAATTGTTTAATGTGTGTGAGAGATTAGGAACGAGTGATTCATCCTTCTTGAACGCAGCATACAATGATCTCTATTGTCCTATCTCTCCAAGTGTGTTTATCCCTCCTTATTATTCTATTTCTATTTTTAGGTAAGGGTGTTTTTGTAAATTACATACAGTATATTTATATGATATATAGTTTAATATTTACAAGTTTCAACGATTAAACCATTTTAGGGGGCGACAAAGTAATTTTATATACCAACCGTCATAGGTCATCACTCACATATATATCCATCCAACACAGCCCAAAAAGGAAATGCTAACTTTTGTCACCAAAATTTAACAACCATAAAATAATAATAATAATAATTTAACATTATTAAATTATTATCATTATTACTATTAAAAAAAAAAGGCATAAAAGGGTGTCCTACATGGGCCCATTTTTAAGTTTTTTCCGGATATAGATGGACAGACAAAAAACCAACTAATTTATCACTATCATCTGTATGTGGAGTTAACAATAGGTATCCGTAGTGAATTATCTTATCGTTAGGTGAGAAACTTTCATTGTTCTCGCGGACTTGACCATTCTAATTTAGACGGGTATCATACGTGGAAAGGACAAATTTTTCTTATATTGTTGTCGGCCTAAAAAAAAATGTAATAGTTATTACATATCGGTTTGTAAGGTGACAAAGAAAATTTATTTATTGTTTTTGTGTAGGATCCGGTTGTCAAATCTTAACAATTCTTTTTTTTTTTTAAAAAAAATCAATCCTCAAAAAAGTAGAGATTTCCATTAAATAAAAATAAAAATAAAGTAGAGATTTCACCATCTTTTGTCGTTGGTTTTGACAGTTTTTTATTTTTATTTTCTCTCTTTCTCTGTTTGAAGCTGTAATTTGGTAGAAGAGGTAGCAGTACGAGTGACTCCTATGCTAGGGGACTCATCAAGTGTCCTAGCACCACCACCACCACCACCACCACCACCCACCTCAGGCGGTGAAAATCAGCCTCCGTTAACCGCCCACCACGATGGCATGGAAGTTGGCGGTGGTGGGGAAGAAGACAAGGCAAGCGACCGGAGTAGTTTTGGCGGTCACAGGTGGCCTAGGCAAGAAACTCTAGCGCTTCTAAGAATAAGGTCCGAGATGGAGTCGGCCTTCCGCGACGCCAGCGCCAAAGGCCCTCTGTGGGACGAGCTTTCCAGGTAATTGGTTGTAAATCATAGCTAGCTTATCAGTACAAATTTTTGTTTCTTGTTTTATCCCTGAGTTCAAGACTTTGTTTTTCTTTGTTTTCTTTGTGTATGTGTGTTGGTACAGAAAGCTAGCAGAGCTTGGTTATAATCGAAGTGGCAAGAAATGCAAGGAGAAGTTCGAGAACGTGTACAAGTACCACAAGAGAACCAAAGAAGGCCGATCTGGTAAATCCGAGACCAAAACCTATCGATTCTTCGATCAATTACAAGCTCTCGAAAATCACCAATCAAAACCTCAAATACCCGAACCAGCAATGTCAGTAGCCAATAATCCACCTATAATTAGCACTACTGTGTCTCAGATCACTGTTCCATCAACAACTGTGTTTGCAAATCAAGCTCTGAACCCCTCTTTGATCCCACCGCCGCCTACGAATCCGTTGGAGACGAATGTGGTTGCTTCTTTCCCTAACATTTCTGGGGATCTGATTTCAAATTCGACCTCTTCCTCGACCTCATCAGATGTAGGGAGACGAGGGAAGAGGACGAGGAGATGGACCGATTTCTTTGAGAAGCTAATGAAGGGAGTGGTGGAAAAGCAAGAGGAGTTGCAGAAAAAATTCTTGGAGGCGCTAGAGAAAAGAGAGCAAGAAAGACTGGTGAAAGAAGAAGCTTGGAGACAACAAGAAATGGCGAGAATCAATAGAGAACGAGAAATTTTAGCCCACGAAAGGTCCATCGCCGCCGCCAAGGACGCTGCAGTGCTGTCGTTTTTGCAAAAAATAACGCAACAGCAACAACAAAATCCATCTCAGCCACAACCCACTCAAATCCCCGTACCTGTACCCGTCCCATCACCGCAGCCGGTGGCATTACCAACAGTGCATCAACAACCACAACCGAATCTGGAAGCATCAACAACGGATAACAACGGAGAGATTAATTTAACAAGTTCTTCAAGATGGCCTAAGGTAGAGGTTGAGGCATTAATCAGAATACGAAGCAGTTTGGATTCCAAGTATCAAGACAATGGTCCTAAAGGGCCGTTGTGGGAGGAAATCTCGGCGGAGATGAGAAAGATCGGATACAATCGGAGCTCGAAGAGATGCAAGGAGAAATGGGAGAACATCAACAAGTACTTCAAGAAGGTCAAAGAGAGCAACAAGAGGCGGCCTGAGGACTCCAAAACTTGTCCCTATTTTTACCAACTTGATGCATTATATAGGGAGAAGAAGAACAGATTACAAGCTGTTGATCATAATTTGTCCAGTGATCAATCGGTTACCATGCCACGGAACGCGGTGCCACTGATGGTAAGACCGGAGCAGCAATGGCCTCCTCCTCCTCCTCCTCATCATCAACATGATTCGGTTACAGAAGATGCGGAGAGCGATCAAAACCAAGATGAGGATGACGATGAAGACAACGGATCAGGTGATCACTTTGAAATTGTAGCCAATAAACCACAAACTTCAATGGGCGGCAGTTCAGGTGAGCAGTGACAAGTATTCCGGCAGCCGTGAATTTTAATTTATAGAGCAAACAAGGCCACAATTTAGAAGTTCAGTACTTTGGTTTCATATATATATATATATTATATATATATATATGTGTGTGTGTGTGTATGTATATATTTACTATTTTTTTGGGTAAAAAAATAAGTTTAAAGTTTCAATAAATAGAGAAAATGTTTTTTTTTTCCCAATGTTTCATGAGGGTTTGTAAATCGAGAAAAAAATTAGTGGTTTTGTTTGGCATAATTTTGCAAGAATGAATAGGACAATGGTTTGTATCTCATTGTGTGTTGTGTCAAATTGTAAGTTTCGTATGGCATGTAGTAAGCAGCTTTTAGGCACATTTGTAACAGAGACCTCCCCCACAACATGCAAATGGACCTTCAACAAGGTCCACTTGGAGGAATCTTTATCTTAATCGGCCAAGGACCTTACACCAGCTAGGTTTCTCGACATATGTACAGGTTTTATATATGTACTAGCTGTTGGATTCATGATGGACGATACATACAAGATGATCAAACATATCATGATGGAGAGGCTTCTCGATCTATGAGTAAAACAGTATGTACTCGGAATGTCACCCGGAATGTCACCGCTTCGATTTTCATTGGGAGAAATATCTTTGTGTTCACGCGTTAGGTTTTTGGCCCTACTTATCCTATCATCAAGCGCTAGGTTTTTTACCTTACTTATCCTATCATCAGGTGAGAAACTTTTGTGTGTGTTGTTTTGATCATATTTTCAGTAAATTGATCTTTATTTTCAGTAAATTACTCTTATTTTTACTATCATCCTCTTATTAAACAGATTTTTCATCAATCTTTAAATATGTTTTACAACACTAACGTAAATACACATTTCAATGAACCATTATATATGTTTATGTCCAAATCTATCTATACCTATATATAAAACAGAGGCTTTAACCAACTGCTCCCTTTAGTTGACACTTGGACAATCTATTTGTAAAAATAGTTGTCAAGTGGATGCATAAAAATTCTCTATTTTTCCTCTTTCAAAAAGCACTTAATTAATATTAATCAAGTTTAGTGCTTATTCTTATTCTTATAAATAACTTGAAAATATTTATGCTGAATTTATTAAGCTAATCACATTAAATGTACAAGTAATAAGTCATGATTATGATCAGCATACCACAAGAATATATATATATACAGTATAAAATAAAACTATACCTATATATAAAACAGAGGCTCTAACCAATTGCTCCCTTTAGTTGACACTTGAACAATCTATTTGAAAAATCAATTGCCAAGTGGATTCATAAGAATTCTCTATTTCTCCTCTTTCTAAAAGCACTCACTACCAATTCATATTAATCAAGTTTTGTGCCTATTCTTATTCTTATAAATAACTTGAAAATCTTTATGTTGAATATATTAAGCTAATCACATTAAATGTACAACTAATAAGTGATGATTAGTATATCACAAGAATATATATATATAAGAAATTCTCTCATCAGGTCCTAAAGTGAGTTGTTAAAATGAGGTCCTAACTTTTAGGGATCAAACCATTTTTTAAAAAAATTGAAAAAAATATATTTGTATTTTGATCGGTCTTACGAATCCAACGAAATATTTTTTGTTCGAAACAATAATCAAATTCAACATGCAAAGTACATGATAATCCTGAATCATTGGATATAAAACAAAAGACATTTCACACACTTTTCAGGTTTCATTTGATTTTTGTTTCGAACAAGAAATATATCTTTGGGTTCGTAAAATCGATCAAAAACAAATATATTTTTTTGTAGATTTTTGAAAAATGTTTTAGACCTTAAAAGTGAATCCTAAAAGTTAGGACTTCATTTTAGGAACTCACTTTAGGAGCTCATGAAATAACTCCTCTCTCTATATATATATATATATAATAAAGTAGTGCAATCAAATAGTGTATTTAAAAGGTATATTATTCTCTAAATTACTAATTTCTATTCTTCAAAAACAAATATAATATGCATTTCAAAATTATGCACTATATTAAATAATGTCAATTTCATACAAATATGATCGGAAGACTCATTGTTGTTGGGGAGATGGAATAAGTATATGTCAGGGAAAGTGTTGTCGATGGAATGATAATACAAGTATTGACACTCGAGTAGGCTAGATAATAAAAGATATCACTATGAATTGCCTATAAAGTATATATGTTAGTAGTTAATCTGATTTGAATATATTGTTGGGGAGACGGAACAAGTACATGTCAGCTAAGTGTTGTCGATAGAATGATAATACAATTGCCGACACTCGAGTAAGTTAAATGATAAAATATATCACTATGAACTGCCCGTACATATGTTTGTAGTTAATCTAATTTGATTTTTTTTCGAAACTTAAAGAAAACAAAAGGGGAAAGTTGGGAGTAGACAAATGAACAATAAATTAGGAATTAATTAAATATAATGATATATTCAATTCAGAAAGAATTTGTGGAATTTATTTAAAAGCTTGTGGGAAAAGATTAATATGAAGCAATAGTCAATGAAATTTTTTCAAAAATATTTTTAAAAAATTAGAAAATTGATGAATGGAATATACCGCGATGTGCGGGACCCCAACTTGTATATATTAAAATTGGAGTATTACTACCCGTACAAATTAATGGATTTACGTATAGTCAGGTAATTAACACACACTATGCTCTAATGCATGCCTGCTTTATATATATTGACTGACGTTAAGAACAAAGTTGGCCGCTATTGAGTTCAAGTGGCTACAAAAGCTTATCCATTCCATTATATATAATACTACTCGATCAAGATGAAGAAAGAGATAAGAGTTTCTTCTTGTGCATGATAGCAACAGGAGACCTATATATATACACACACACACATTAATGTAGCTATAAAGACTCAAGACCACTCAATTTTGTGGACCTTACCCTTTAATGTACTTATGCAACACAATAGATTCCCAAGAGACTTGGCAGAATAATCATGATTAAAACAAATACTATTGCCCACACTAGCCAAAAGGAAATGGACCATAACCATAATGAATGAATTGGGTTATCAAGTATTGCATCTATATGTGCATCAAATTTTGGGTAATATTGAAACTTGTTTGTTTGGTACCAACTCAAAACCATTATCATCGTCATCAGTAGGGTTAATTATACTTTTCGTCATCAAAAGATAGGTATCGTTCACTTTTAGAACCGAAAGATATTTTATTACAAAGTTGTTACTCATTAATTCAAAATGAGACATTTAATGGATTCGATCAGAATTGCTACAGTAATGTGTAGGGTTAATGCTGATGTGGCATTAAGTCAACACATTTTGTTAATAAATGCTTATGTGACAACAAATCAGAAATTCCAACTAGATGTTTTAAAAAGAAAATAAAAAAATTTGGCATTAAAAAAAATTTCTCTACAAGAGAAGTCGGTGAAAATGGCAGCACCATCTGCTCCGGCAATGAGAAAGAAAGATCTGAAGACCTTCATAGTGCATACCAATCAACCATTATAGTCCTTTAGTGCATACCAACCAATCATTGTAGTCCCAAGAAACCACCTTGTCGTTCTTCTTTGCTGTCTTTTTCGAACTAGTCGGACTCGGACTCGAACTCGTACACTTCATCATCTTCTTTATTCTTGGATCGATTCCCAATTATTTCACAGGAATCGTGCCTCTTGGCTGCAAGTGGGTACAACAAGCATGAAGCTACCACTCTATGTATCAGATCGGAGAAACCTGTGCCCCTCATACCAAACCCGTAGTAGCTATTGCCTTGCCCAACGGTAATACCCCTCTCCTTTTGCTTGGCTTTCTTCCTTGACCATGGTTGCAGACCCAGATTGTTCAATCGGAACTCACACTAGAATGCAGTAATAGATGAGCCACGGCTTGATTGAAAATCTACTCAAGTAAGTGTTTTGTCTCATTTTGAATCAATGAATGACGATTTTGTAACAAAACATCTTTCGGTGCTAAAAATGAACGACGTCTATCTTTCAGTGACGAAATGTATAATTAACCGTCATGATGTTATCGCTCTCATTATCCTCCTCCATTACTGATTGAATCTGGTTCTTATCATTTTCTTGCTGAAGAGGCCATTGTTGTTCTGACCGGACCATCATAACTGTGTTAATGGGCTTCCCTACAAAATTACCAGAATTACCCACCTTGTTGTCGATCTTGTCCTTGTATAGGACATCCAACTGGCGGAAATAAGGGCATGTTTTGGAATCTTCAGGCCCTTGTTTATTGCTCTCCTTGTATAGGACATCCAACTGGAGAAGATGGTAATTTTTGGGTTTTTTAAAAATAATTTATATTGCCACATCACATTTTTAAAAACAGCTTATATTGCCATGTAAGCATTTGTTAGTCAAAATTTGTTGATTTAATGCCATGTCAGTGGGAACCCTGCCCAAAATTGAATCAATGGGTGATGACTTTGTAACAAAAAATCTTTGGATGTTAAAAATGAACGACCCTTATCTTTCGGTGATGAAAAGTATAATTAACCCTTGATTTTATCTCCCTGTATTGGTTTTTTTGAAAAATATTGAGAGCAAAAACGCCGATCTTAATCCATTCTTGAAGGTGACCATCTAATTGATGATCTCCTTGTCTTGTCCTAGGGCTCACCATTTGGCCCGCACTTCCAGTAGCGGCTTCAGCCTCTTGAGCACATGGGGTCGGATTTATATAGGAAGTGGGAAAAAATTATTTGCGGGGGTCCGGCAGCAACGTCTCTGAAATTTTTTTTGGATTATTTATTAATTATGTTTTCAAAAGTATGGAAAAAATACTAAAAATCAAAATCTTATTGGACAAAAGTAATTAATAATTGAAAATTGATCTATAAACATTGCCCATAATTTTTTTATATTTTAAACATGAATTATCAAGTCTTTTTATAAGGACTAACTGCTCAAGAAGGTCAAGTGCTCTATGCTCATGTATGATGTCTGCTCAAACTCCAAATAATAAGTTATTAATTATGGGGCTTTAAAGAATAAATTATTACTAATCACTAATGGGCTAAGACGTCCTTTAAAATTAATACAATAATTTACAAAGTTAAGCCCATCTTATTGGGCATTTTAAATTTATCATGCGTTACCCTAAGAAATGTGAAATGTGTAATAGGAGTGGGGTCAAAATTAAAAAAAAAAAAATGGGGTCAAAGTCTAATTTTTGCAAGTAGGTATATGAATTTATTTTTTTTTTAATGAGGTCAAGTGACCCCATTGGCATGGCCTTGGGTCCGCCCCTGGACCGCTTTCACCCAAATCGCCGTTCTCCTCCGGAACCCAGAGACAGGGACAGAATATACTAGTTCTTTGTCTTCCCAAATTTTCATATTTAATTTTTCATATTTAGTTCACTGTGTATATCCATCCATGTATTGAAGAAAAAATTAATAATATATTTGTTATCTAAAAGTGACTCCTCTGCAACTGCTACCGTTGCAGGGCTAAATTAAAAAAAAGAAAGAAATATTCCACTTAATGGACACATGTCATGCATTCAGTGGGACATGCACACCACATCAGACATGTGACGTGGTGTATCCCTCCCACTGAATATTTTCTAACCAAACCACCAGCTGATGATGAATCACCCAGGATGGTCAAAGTTGGCTAGAAAATTTAATAATCTACACATAGTTCTTCCAATAATTTTTTTAAAAAAATCTTCGAATATATATTCATTTCGCTCTCATGGGCCAACCCCCCAGAGCTCGTGAAGCCACACGCTAATGAAGAATAACGTTGAAAATTAGAGTTTTGACTAAATTGTGTGTTCAGATTAAAGTCAGCTGGTGGAGCCAAGACCTAAAAGTCGATCTTCATGAGAGTAAATTTTGAAATGTTTGACTTAAAGTGGTTAGATGAATGTCCATGTCATTAGGCAAAAGTCATTTATGAGAGCAAGTAATTGTGACCAATTTAGTTAGAGACTACCTTGACCAAACCCTAGCTAATCAATAGTATTGAAAAATGATAGATATCTTCCATCTTCTAACAATCATTCTAATAAAATGATTCAACAATGATTTGATCTGGCCGGGACCATTTGGTAGTTAAATTTGGACTTTTTTTATGTTACTAGGTCCTTCAAATCTATCACATATTGAGTGGATGTAAAAGTGAGGTTATATAATAAAAGGGTATTTAAGTAATTTGATGTAAATTTGAGGTGGTAGATGTAGAAACTGAAATGCACAATTGTTGAAAAGTCAAGTGTTGATGACGTAGGGCCGTCTGCAAACTTGATTTCCTGTAAAACTCCACAAAGAACATAGGCGTGAGAAGCTTCAAGATCGGACTGGTGGTGCGGTCGTGGATGCCCCAACGGTCAAGTTAGTAGAGTAAAATAAAGAAGATGACTGTGGATGGAAACTAACGGGAGAATATTGTTTTGATTAAGTATTTGGTTGTGAGACTGGTAGAATGTAGGCTTAGTGTTTAGGTTTGTAATGAACAATCCCCTTTCCCAAAGGTGGGAGAGGGCTCTTTATAGAAGTCCAAAGATATTCATCATGGAAATGGTGCCTACTAACTTGTGTCCTTTTGGACGAATATTTGGATTAATTACATGAAAAAAGTTATGTGTAAAGTAATGTGTTAGGGTTTGTGAAGTAAGTGATAGCAATTTTTCATCGCTCAAAGTAACAAACAAAAATCCTAAATTAAATTACTCGTAAGTGTACAAGACCATAGTAAAAATAGGTTACGCAAGTACAAGGTCGTACAACAAGGATCGGATAATCAATACAATTAATTACTACACTAATTGAGAGAATCGAATTATTTTTGAAAGATGGTTTATTGTGAATTACGAAAGTGACGAGCTTCAGCAACGAAAAAAAGTAAAATTATGAAAAGTTTAGAAGTCACCAAAAGCGAACCCAAGGTTAGCCAAGAGAATTTGCTCAAGTATGTGTGTGTTATGTGTCTCTATGAAATCCTCCTTAAATATCCTTTCCTCGAAACCCTGAACTTTCTCTAAATCAAAACTAGAACCCCAAGGAAACCTCACGACAACCCCAGGTTTCCTAAACAGAAAAGACAATAGAAGGAAAGTTTGTCTCCTAAGTAGACTTGGAAGCTGAAATGTTGCATCTATTACCGATTCTGACCATGTTCCATTGATTGGAAAATCCTGAAAAATATGCACATTACTACTTGACGTCCTAGCTTTCCAAGGCTATCTCACATGCTTCCAACAAAATTCTGAGGAATCTTCTAGACCCGCTTCTTCAAAGGTAGTGTAGTTCTGGAGAATTCTCGTCTCCAAAATTTTGGCTAATTGGCTCTACTAAAAATTCTGAAAATATTCTTCAATATTCTCAAGGTCTTAGCTTCATTATCCAATTGACAGTTCCTCAAAATCTTCAAAATTGATTGTTTTCCATCAAAAACAGTTTAGTTGCTTTGAAAGACTGAAAATAAAGATAACAAAGCAATAAGTCTTTTTTGGAGCCAATTAACCTACCCAAGCTAAGTTTAGAGAGTATTAAAATGAGAGAATATATGAACTTATCAGTAAGTAAAAAGATGGGTGTTATCAGGTTAGGTGTTAGAGGACATATGGACATGCCACGTATCATGTAAAGAGTGGAAGGTTGAGCTCTTATGGCAAACGTGTAAGCATGCTTTGTCTAACGTTATACAGGAAAGTAATCATACCTGAAAATATCTTACCTCCCATGTAAGGTTGATGATGTACGGACTATTTTACAATCGGTTTATGAGTAAGGACATAATGCGAGTCAAGTTGGTGCCTGGTGCCTGGTGCCTGGTGCCTGGTGCCTGGTGAGTTGCTAATTGGTGCAATGTTGAGTATGGAATGATGTCTGCTAATAGCGCTCATTGGATTGCGGGCTTGGCACCATATGGGCTTCGGATTTGGATGCCTCGTAGACCAGTAGATTATATGAAAAAGGGGTTTGGGCCCATATTCAAAGATAAGTGGGCTTAAAATTTTCAATTGTGTATATATATAGAGGATTTCTCACATAAGAGTCTAATGTAAGGGTGTAAAATAAATGTTACATTTTAATGGTGTGGATGAAAGAGATGACAAATGAGGTCCACTGCTTGGGTCTCACATATTTCAAATCAATGGTATAAACATAAACCTTTATTTTATACCCTTACATTAGACCCTTATATGAGAATTTCTCTTCTATATATATATATATATATGCGTGTAGCACTGAATAAGGCCTCATGATGGGCTCCCTTTTGGGCCTGAGCCCTCTATATTGCAGGCCATGACTTTCTTCTCAATGGGCCCTAAGTCTGGTTCATGGAAGGAGCTTGCCCACTTTGCTCATATTAGAGTATTTCAAACCTTGGACTAGATGATAGTCAAATATACTTTATTTACTTTATGTATAGTCAGCTTAGTAACCGTTGGTTACTTTAACAAGTTCTCTCTCCCGAAACTCTAAGAGTCTGTTTGGAAAAGATTTTGAAAATAATTTTTTGTTTTTAAAAATGATTTTGGTTCTGAAAATTCATTTGGTAGTAGTTTTAAGGAAATAATTTTGAAAAATTTTAACTCATATTTGGTTTTCAAAAACCAGAAAATGAAAACAAAAAAAAGCAGTTTTGACCAATTTCCAACAAAAACACGCGAAATTATTTTGGAAACTGACGGATAGAATTTTCCGTAAGTCGCGTGCGATCCTCATTCACCACTTCTCTCTCGTCTCTCTCTAACCCTAGCCGTCACACGAATTGTCTCTCCCCTTAGCAGAGCTCTCCCGTCACACGAGAATTGGTTGTCCTTTTACCAGAGCTCTCAATTCAGGTATGAAATCTTTCATCGCCGAACATCTCTGATTTGAGAAACTCCCACTTGGTTCCTTTTCTGAGCTGCCTCCCACATACCATCCGCTTTGGTAATTTTTTAGATCCATCGATCTACTTCTTCTTCTCCTTTTGGTACAGGGTTACTTCCCTTAAAGACTCGATGATTATCTGGGATCAAAACCACTGAACCAATGGTTGATCCCCTTAAAGACTCGATGATTATCTGCCATTCAAGTATTTATTATGTTCAAGCTTCACTTTTGCATATACTGTCTTGTCCAGCTAGGTAGGTTTTCAGTTGGAGATATTTTGCTAAACTGACATATTAGAATCTTCTGGATCTTTGAGGTCTAAAAGACAGCTGGGTGGCCATGGAGTTTCCAGCTTATATCTTTCCTCCCTCTTTCAGATTGACTGGACTCTTTTGAACAGTACCCATATACTCCATGTTAGAATCAATAGATTAAGTCCAGTCCTACTTTACATGAATTGCCTTGTTTGCATTGGATAATTTCTTCAAATAGATTTCCTCGTATGCTGTGAATATGCTTGTTTGCATTGCAAGCATATTCCTATTATTCAATGCATCCACATCATGATGTGCAAATAGATTTGTTAGGCTCTCAATAAACCTGTGAAACAGTTTTTCTATTCCCCACTTTTAGAATAAAAATCTTGCATCATTTACAAAAATGGTAAACCATTGAATAAAATCACCTTCAAATTAAAAGAAATTTGAAATATTGCAGACTATTGAGTACACTTGACACACATCAGTATTCTGCACAAGCGGCTTATAAAGCCCCATTGAGTACATTAACAAGACTGTGAATGGTACTTTCACCTCTGTTGCATTATTGTCAATTGCATCTACAATGTAATCTGGGTACTCACCTCTTTTAAGGAAGGGATAAGCAGAACTGATAATGTTGCTGATGATGATACTACTTTTGCATTTTCATCTTCACTGCCTTGGCGCGGTGTAGAAAATACTCTTGGTGCATCAAAGTATTCATGAGAACTTTAACATGGAAATTTTGACATTCAGAAATTGTAATCAAAGTATGCTTTTACCTGCTGCAAAAAAAAGTATTACCACATGAGGTAATAGCTGTACCTGGAAGAATCGGAACTGTTTGTCATTTGCCCTTTTTTTCTATTTTCCTGTCTGTCAGTGTTGATATATGAGGTCACTCTATACTTGTTTGGAGTTTCCATGGACTGGTTTTAAATGAACAATAAACCGATTATTTTGAACAATACAGTTCAATACGTAGATTGCTTTCTTTGTGCATACATTACTAGTTTGTTAGTTTCATTTTTGATGACTTCGAAGGTGCTAGCTTCCATATCATTGCTTACTATTTTTTTAATTACCTCTCTAGAGGGACCATATAATTTGATGTTTTGGTATCATATACGTCCTATTTATATGAAACTGATGAAGTTCTCTTGTGATTTAGAGCAACCTGTATATAAGTGGTTTGATTGGTTGGTTTTGGTTAACATCATTAGGCATTAATGTTAATGAGTGATTGGTTAATTCAGTAAATTCGTGGTGTTAAACTGGAACTCTTACATATGCAGATATTATTATTGATATGGAGTCATCGCATAAGAATGCAGATGAAAATTCTTTGTGGAACACTGTCTTAGAGAAGTTATTTATTGATATTATGGTTGAGCAAGCTAGTAGAGGGAACATGAAGAATGGGGTCTTCCATAACAAGATTTGAACGCAATACTGGTGGAAATTAATACGAAGACTGGCAGGACCTACACACTGAAACAAATAAAAGAAAAATTTCAACGGTTGAAAATGAAGCACCGTGCTTTTTCGGATCTGCTCAACCATACTGGGTTTGGATGGAATCCAGATACCAATACGGTTACGGCTGCGGATGAAGTATGGGAAAATTATGTGAAGGTAATGTATCATGCTTTCGTTAGTCTATGTTTCTTTGCCACTCCATTTTTTCACAACTGTATATGCATCTGTCAAAAGTTTATTCTAAGTTACTGACAAATCTGATGTAGTCTTGGGCCCTTAGGAAACCAATGGCTGCAGATATTATTGGACCCATTTGATACTTGGCTCAAAGCCTAAAGTCCTGCAAATTTTGTTCATATCATAGTTTGCATAGCTTTTGACTTGTACCATAAACTACAGAGTTAAGGTTTTGGTATGAAAGACACAAGAAAACTTTTGAAACCCCTGTTGATCTTTTCATAGACAATTGTCTCACTTTTGGTTTCTGTACTCCATCAGTCTGGCTAATTTGTAATTCTCTTATCTGGGTTGCACCTGCCTGGCGACTTTAATAATAGAATATTCCTTATTCATAAAAAAAGCTGTCAGATGTTATAGTGAAATATAGAACATAAGTGATGTTGCACAGCGAATGCTTGGTTTGCCACTGATTATTGAGGATTTGTGATGACTTAAATATGGTAAAACCTTAATACTGATGATTGGATTATCTACCTTATCAGGTCCCCAGGTGTGTAAATTCAATTATATGGACTTACTTGCTAAGATAGAGACTCTGACATTAAAGATCCTGCTAGTGACTATATCATATTAATATTTTTGGACTTTTATGGTGTGTTCTCTGATGTATTCCCATTGCTTTATTATCACGATTTTTCTATATATTAGTCTTTTGACAAAAACCAACTCTTGAGCATTGCTGCGAGTTATGAGCTTATAGCTATACTACAACTAATGCATTTGGCATTCTGGTTTGATATCTGAATGAATAATATATATGCATTTGCAATTTCTAGTTTCTCCCTGAATGATATAAAAATTATATTCATGCATTTGCATTTGCAATTGCAATTGCAGGCACATCCAGGAGCTGGACAATACAAGAAAAAAGGTTGTGAGAATTATAATAGCCTTGGCCTTCTCTTTAATACTGCAACAGCAACTGGTGTGTTGCATCACGCTTCCACTGTGAGTCCTCCAAACACTGACGAGGAAAAAGAGCTAGAAACTCAATTCAGGCATTCAGGGGTGCACATCAATATCGATGTTGAAGATGATGATGAGTTATTAGAAGCTGGAAAATTGGAGCCCAAGACTCGTAGTGGGAAGAGACTGTCAATGCTGCCTACCAAAGGTTCGAGGAAGGAATCAAAGTTGAGTAACGTTAGTGAGGCGCTCAACGCATTTGTTAATGTTCAGAATGCAAAGGCTGAAAGGTTGAGGACCGTAAGTTGTGAAGCGACTAGTGCAGCTACCGATGATTCATTAGCTTGTTGTATGCGCATTCTTAATGGCATACAATTTCCTGTGGAGGTTCGTGTGAAGGCCCTGTCTATGTTCAAAGATGCTGATTGGAGGAAAATGTTTATTGAGATGTCAGATGAGATGAGGGAAGGGTGGCTTATGAGCTTATAGGGGCCATGAAGTGTTATGAGCTCCTTAAAAGGAATCATTTGTGTGTGGTTTGTTGTTCTTTGTTTCTGAATGATATATGTATTTCTTTGTGTGGAGATTCTAATGTTGCATTGTAGTAAGATTTTTCCACTGATAATCTGGGATTGTCATTTGTTTTAATTTGCTTGTATGAGATGCTTATGCTTGTATGAGATGTTTGTACTAAAAGTACTGAGTTGTGTTATTGTCGATTGAGCAGGGAAATAATAATATCAGCTCACTATTACACAACATGGAAACAATAATATGAGCTCACTATTACATAGACCTGGTTCTAGTTGATTCAGACACAGTAGCCAATTTAGCTTCTTTGGAGTTGTCATATTCAAGACCAAGTAGCTCTCTATGCTCAAGTAGGTGCATGCAGCACATGTAAATAATTGTACTAGTCTTTATTTCCTTTTATTGAAAGAGTGATGTACATCTTTGTTTTTATTGCTTTCTTTCAACTTGATAAGACTATACAAGTCAAGAAAATAATGAATAAACGACAACAACTACTCTTAACTTAACTTGGTGTTCTGTGTTTATAAGTTCATTGACATGCAGTGTATGAAGTAGAAGCTTGAGTTCTCTCATTTAGTTGTTAAGAAAATAATGGCCGACTATCACACTTCATCAAGCGACTCGGATGCCGAAGATCTTCTTTCTGTACTTATTCTACTTGATATTGCTGAGGAAGAGGAGCAATGTGTTAGTAGAAATCCTATCCGGACTTCATCATTACGTGGTCGTGAGTATGTATTTGAACTCCTAAATGGATCATCTACTGTGTGCTTCGAACTATTTCGATTGAATAAGGTTTCTTTCATTCAATTATGTGAGGAGCTAAGATCACGTAATCTTTTGGACGACTCGAGGACTGTGTATCTCGAAGAAAAGGTGGCCATATTCCTATACATAATTGGGCACAATATTCGTCATCGAGTTGCGAGTGATAGATTCCAACATTCAACGGAGACTATTTCACGTCATTTTCGGAAGACTTTAAAGGCCGTATGTAGATACGGTAAGGAACTCATAAAACAAGGGTCAACTGAACTACCAGACCAATACAAGCAAAATTCAAAATATTATCCGTGGTTCGAGGTAAACCCCAAACATTATTTAGTATGCATTAATATGTTTAGTATACTTAATTTAAAACTCTTGTTTACAGAGTTGCATTGGAGCCATTGATGGTACACATATAAGTGCATGGGCTCCCGCTGAAAAATTAACTGCTTGTAGAGGAAGGAAATCAATTGTAACATCGAATGTCATGTGTGCCTGTGATTTTAATATGATGTTCACATTCGTTTATACGGGCTGGGAAGGCACTGCAAATGACTCAAGGGTATTTCTAGATGCAATATCAAGACCAGAGAATCATTTCCCACATCCTGTTGGAAGTACAAAAATAAATTCTAACCATATTTCCGTTACATTTATTTAATTATATATTTGGATGTCTAATGATGTATGAAATGACATGCAGACCAATATTATCTTGTTGATTCTGGATACCCTTGCATTGCCGGATATTTACCGCCTTTTAGAGGGGGTCGATATCATATAAGTGAGTACCATGGTCGAGGTAGAGGACCACGTACACGCAAAGAGTTGTTCAACTATCGGCACTCGTCAATGAGGATGGTGATTGAAAGATGTTTTGGAGTTTTAAAGGCACGCTTCCCAATATTGAAATTGATGCCCCCCTACCCGCCAACTCGACAAAGACTTATAGTAGTTGCTTGCTGTGCAATTCATAATTTCCTTCGTCAACGAACACAACAAGATCATTTGTTTAATACATGGGAAAATATGGATCCTTCATATATGCAACCGTCAACTTCAACAGGGGCAAGCTCAAGCGGTGCAAGCTCGAGCAACAATATTGCGAATGATCAAGGAGCTGCTATCATGTCCCAATATCGTGAACACATATCTAATATGATGTGGATCGATCATTGTAATACATCAAATGATGAATAAAGCAATGTAATCTATAGTCAATTTTATTTTTTAAATGAGTATAGTATATATTAGTATTCCCTGTTTTAACAATATGCATCTATCCAAACGAATTTTCTGCTTTAATTTTTCAGAAATAGCATCTTCCAAACGGATTTTCGTGTTTTCTGTTTCCAAAAACAATTTTCGAAAAACACAAACCAAATGAATTTTTTACAGTTTTTTATTTCTTAAAACTCTTTCAAAAAACTAAAGTCAAAATCGATTTTAAAAACGAATTTACAGAAGTATTTCCAAACACACTCCCAAGTTTTTTTAACCTAACAAATCCCAAATCTAAGTGGCACCTAGGTGGCATATTTAGTAAACATGTAAATATGGAATAAATTATTGACATGACACACATTTTTGAAAATCAAATTTCTCTTCTCTCTCACTCCTGTGATGTTTAAAATTTAAAAATCAAATATTCCCTCTTTTATCTCCCACTTTCCTTTTCTCTTACACTTTCATAATTTCATTATCTCTCATTTAAGTACAAATAGACAAATAAATCATTCGTATTCACGGATTATATTGAAAATGAATTATATTACATTATTTTTTTTATTAAAAAGGAATGCGATTACTTTTTTTTTTTTGCATACAAACATGCGATTATATTTTTTTTTATCATACAGACCTGCGATTACATTATTTTTTTGCCACAAACATGTTATTAAACTGGTTTTTGGCCATACAGACCTACGTTTACATTTTTTTTTGGCCAAATTTTCATAACAATGTAAATTGCCAAATTTCTAAAACAATGTAAATTGTCAAATTTATCAAATTAATGTAATTTTCAGTTTTTGCCATATATAAGTTGGAGAAAAAATAGTCTACAAACTAGTTAAGAATAACAAGGTAAAATAAAAAATGTCACGATCTGTATTTTGTCGGGCGAATCCCACCCCTTTAACAGTCCCATCAACAAGATTTATCATCGTTGCCTATGGATGTAGGCAAGATTGGTCGAACCATGTCAAATTACTTGTTTCTTATGTGATTGATTTTGATTTTTGATTCCTCTATTTTTTATTAACTGTTTGCTAATCGTATTGATCATTAACGTCTTTGGTTGTTTCCACACAACAAATTTAACCCTTTTTGTATATTATATATATACACGGGTTAATTATATTTTTCGTCACCGAAAGATAATCGTTATTCACTTTTAGCACCGAAAGATTTTTTGTTACAAAATCGTCACCCATTAATTCAAAATGAGACATAAAAGGGATTCGATCAGATTTACTATAGTAATGGGTAGGGTCAAAGCTGATTTGGCATATGATCAAGTATTGTAACATTAGAAGTGTTGATGTGTATGCTTATTTGGCATCCAACTCAAGACATGTCATTAAAATGAACTATAAAAAATCCTAACATGCTACACTCTCTCCTAGTTCTCCTCTCTCTCTCTCCCCTTATCTGCAATTTCTCTCTCCTTGCCACCATTCAACACCTACTCCGGGCGTATCTCCATCTTCTCCGGCCAAATCTCTACGAAAATAAAGCACTCATATTATCGTATTGTGCTAGCTAAGGCCTAGGACTCAAATAAGAGATGAATTAAACTCAGATTGTGCTAAGGTTTCATGTAAGATTGGAGGGGTTTAACTACTCTCCAATTCCACCTAGTGGTTCTTGTTGAAATCGAGTTGGAACTTCGACAATTTGTTGAATTCTTGCCTCTGCCCTGTGTGGTGTATTCCAAGAACATTTGAAAACCCATCAATGGAGAGCTCTTGAATAGATCGTGAAATTCCCATCAATGGAGGCTCACATAGAAAGATCTTGAATATTGGGTCTTTAAGGCTCTTGAACAGATGTAATGGAAAAGTAAAAATATGGGAGTCAAAACAACAAAAATGGTGAGATGGGGGAGTTGGGGTTTTGAAGGAGGGAGTGGTGTCCGCTGAGGAAGAAGATGACAAAAGAGGAGAGGTATGTTGGGAATTTTAGAGACTTATTGTAGCAATATGTAAGGATTTATTTTTATTTTTTTTTCACACAAACATATATTGACCAATGAGCATTAACTTAATGCCAAGTCACTGAACCCCTGACCGAACTTAATGCCACATCAGTCAAACTCTGACTGAATCCCTTAAATGAATCAATGAGTGACGACTTTATAACAAAAAATCTTTCGGTGCTAAAAGTGAACGACGCCCATCTTTTAGTGGTGAAAAGTATAAACCCTATATACACAATTATACTACAATGCACAGACTCGTGTTTTCTTTATTTTATGAGCTCTAGATCTAAGCCGTTGGATTACTCCAACGGTTGAGATCTGAACACAGAATTTTAACCCAAATCAACCAAGACCCACCCCACCCGGATCCAAATGAGATCCCTCTTCCTCGTAGGATAGATGTTCTCTACAACAACCCAGTAGAAGCTTATGCACATCGACCCTCCATATTCGTCGTTCCTTCTTCGAATCGACTACAAATTCGCCCTACCTTCTACCTCGCGT